>NC_041382.1:134535700-134695299 GCF_002162155.2 Triticum dicoccoides | reverse complement strand
GCAGCTCCAGATTTGCAGCCTGGCCGTAGCCGCAGCTTCCCCATTGGCGTGCTCGGACGTCGGCGCTGGCCCCTCCCGACTAAAAGGGCTCCTCATCCTTTTCGACTACGACAATGACGACGACTCTGACGGCTCCTCCGCCGATGACTCTGACGGCGACTGGAAGGGCAAAGGGCAGGCGAGGAAGTGGTGAATATCCGCCATCTCTGTCTTCAGAGTTTATGTGAATTATGTAAACTTTGGCGATCTTTTGGACATCCGTCGGTGATCTTCTAATGATCGGAATGTGCATTGCCCTGTCCGATTCTATGTTTGTGTGATGATCTACTATTTTTTACGTTGCATGCTAGTATAGATTGAGGGACCGAATATGAGATACACGGATGTGAACGACAGAGGGCGACTTTGGTTGCCTGCATCGAGGCCAACCAGGCCCGTGCGGTGCAGCATCTTTTCGGACCTCGGTTGTTTGGTTACCCGCATACACTGTTCAGCCCGCATAACATGGTTCTTAAAGCATCCCTGGGCCTGGCCCGTCGGGAACGGCTGAATCGGCAGTTTCCCCCAATGCTCGAGCAATGCTTCGAGGCGCACGTGGATGGTTCTCTGAAGACGTGTGTCTCGAGTTAATCCCGCCTCTTTCTCCCTAATCTTCAATCCCCTCTCTCTCCCTCCACTCCAGTGCGCGTTGATCCCGTCCGTCGACGCCCGCGGCGACGGCAACAACTGGTGCAGCCAAGAGCCCACACGTTGGACGCCGGCCCCTGCTCCTAACCGCGCGCGACCTCCGGCGCCATGCACGCCGGCGCACCGCCCATCGGGAGCAGGGAGTCCACGGCCCTCGCGCAGCCGAAGTCCGTAGGCCCGGATGACGAACTCCGGGAGGCAGCCTCCGTTCCCGACGGCCTCGTCGGCGAGCGAGCCGCCAGGCGCGACCTCGAGGAAGCGGGCGGCCCGGACAGTGTGGTTGGGCCCGCCGGAGAGCACGATGGTGTCGCGGGTCGCGCGCGGCGAGGAGCAGCGCCCGCGGCTGGAGCGTGATGTTGGGGCCAATGGCGGGCTTGGTGCCGCTGCCCTTGAGGTACATGGACGCGTCGCAGCCCTGAGGAAAGCAGTCGTGGAAGAAGACGCCGACGAGGCCGGCGGCGAGCGCCACCTCACGCTGGAGCGCCGCCTGCACGGAGGACAACACGATGCTCTCCAGCTGCTAGTTAGTGCGGTGCCGCCGCTGCTGCTCGCAATCGCCATAGTTGGTGCGGTGTTGTGGGTGTGGACTGTGGAGTAAACTAGCTAGCTAAGGCTAGGCGTGTGGCTTGCTCAAGTCGTGCGAGCTCTCGGCCGGGACCTGGAGCGGCTGCCGCCGGAGCTCGGCGCGTCCACGGCCGCGAGCCGTGCGCGGTGCCGTGCGTGAAGGAGTCCAGGTGCCGAGCGCGCCCATGGTCGGCCGGAGCTGGCGGCGGACATGATGGGCAGAGGAATCTCCGGCGCGCTTAATGTGTTCGACGAAATGAGATGCCAAAACTGGTGGGTGTTAAGCTTTGTTGTTAACTCCTAATCATATGCATGTATGCAAACAAACGCCGGGTGAAAATTGCATCTCGATAACAAGACCCCCAAATGCAGGCAACCAATCAACTGGTCATCTATGTTTTTGACCCTGTTTTTGCTTATCCAGGTCCTGTCCAGTCTGACTCGTTTTTTCCCTCTAAGCCAGGTCCAGCAGCGAAAGCAGCCAAACATGTTCAGAATTTGAGGGTTGCTCGATCAATGCCCGCGGACGCGTTGAAGGGTTGAATTTGTAAAGCCCGGTTGTAGATGGTCTAATGAATTCAGACAAGCCCCCTATACCGCGGGTCGGATGCAGTTCAGTTATACGGAGTATATGTTGCGTCTGCAGCAGAAGCAGTAGGATTGGGAATCTATCGCTTGAACGTGCATCCACCCAACCCGTTACTCTCGCCGTTCCTTTCGTCGGTCGCCGTCGACCGATCCACATCATTATTCTGTCCATCAAGCGACAGATTCCCAGCTGACTGTTGCCACCGCTACGCCTCCTTGCTTGGGCTGCACTCGAAAGTCGAAACGACGGCGATTGCAATCTACTAACTACTCCCTAATCGCGGATGGATGTGGGGAGAAAGGCCAGCAGCAGGCAGCCCCTCGATTGCATTGCTCTCCACAGCACACGCGGCACGGTGGGTGGTACTGGTACCATCACCCCGAAACCTATCACGTTTCCGCGTCAGTTCATTCATCTGTGCTGCTGGCTCCTGCTACAGGCTCACGCACGTACGTTACGATGATCCATCATCATCTCATCCCATCCGATGGAATGGACAAGCCATGCTCCTCGACTGGGCAGCGGGCAGTGGGCGCACGGGCTGCACAGGCCTCACACCTGTGGCCCTCCTTTCATGCTGCGACCTCTGCTACGTTCCAGCGATCAGGTACGCAGGTTGTCCCCCGCCCGTCGTTTTTATTTACCAGACGCCAAAATGGCTCGTTTCAAGCTCCGAAGAGGGAGCCCCACAGACCGGGGGGAGGGGGGGTCACACCTTAGGCAAGTCACACTTATGCCCCACATGACATACACATAAAGGCTGTTTGGTTTGTCACTAACTTTGCCAAAGATTGACACATCTAATGTTAGGCAAATTTGATCAATTTAGTTGAGTGTTTGATTCAAGTCACACCTTAGGCAAGCTACACTTATGCCCCACATGGCATACACATAAAAAGTGTGGCAAGATTTTCTTAGACTTGTCAACTTGTGGCTCTCATTTTGATGAACTAATCTTAGGCAAGTTTGGCAAAAATGTGTGGCAAAATATGGCAATGCTAGTCCTATAACCAAACAGGCTAGTTTTCCAGGGAGGTAATAGCACCCCAGGTACCCTAACTTGCACATAATGTGATGATTCAGTCCCAAAATTGCAAAACTTGACCAAACCATACCCCAACTTGCATCTCATGTGACGATTTAGTCCCAGATCAATCACAGCTTGCCAATTGGCTGGACCGGTCAGCGCGCGCATTTTTTCACAAAACCCCCTACTGTTTCCCTAAATCAACGCAGGCGGAATGGACGTGAACTCGATTCTTCCGACAGATTTATTTTTCCTGTGTTTCTATTGTCGGCAGATCGTCCCACTGCACAGCGTTGCTATTTCAAATTCTCTATCCTTTCACGCACACTGTTTCAAGTATGTCCTGCCTGCCGCCTGGGTTTCTTGAGCTCGCCATGCCTGGTGAATGCATCACCAGGATAACTAGTCCTAGGCGGAGCAGAAACAGTGCGGTCTGCTTATATAGTTTGAAATCTTGAGGCGCCTGGCATCTGATCTTGTAGGTTCAGTTTATCCATGCTACGGTACATAAGCAGTAACAATGTAACTCGGTGCACGATTCGTGATCTGACGACAAGATCTTGTGCGTTATCGCAACATCGTCTGTCATTTTTTTTTCGAAAAGGGGTTTCCCCGGCCTCTGCATCTAGCGATGCATACGACCCTCTTTATTAACTAAATAGGTGTCCAAAAGGTTCGAAAGTCTCAAATCTGGAGATAAAAGGCAGCTCACACAGAGCGCAAAAGGCTAGAAACACATACTAGCCAAGAACAATGCGCCACAACCGGCTGGCTAGAATAAGACAGGTAAACTAATTTCCTATCCTATTACATGACCGCCATCCAAACCGGTTGAAGATATCCCGAGTTACCGTCTCCCATCGGATACACGCAGTAACCAAATACTCCCTGGCCTCCGCCGTAGTGAGTGGCGACCACGAACGGATCAGTGCCGTAGCTCGGAAAATAACCTGCAAAAAATGAACCCGTGATGATCTGTTAAACACCAAATCATTTCTGCAAAGCCAGATGGTCCACAACAAAGCGCTAACTCCAACCCGAATATGTCTTGCTAAATTAGTCTCAAACCCATTAAGCCAACTCCCATATAGCGCATTAACAGTATTGGGTGGAGTGATATTGAAAGTAATGTGAACCGTCCGCCAAAGAACCTTGGCCAGCGGGCAATCAAAAAAGAGATGCTTAATCGTCTCGTCCTGGTCACAGAAACTACACCTAGTAGGTCCTGTCCAATTACGCTTTAATAGGTTGTCCTTTGTTAGAATCACTTGTTTATGAACAAACCACATAAACACTTTTATTTTCAAAGGAACTTTGACATCCCAGACGTTCTTGGAAGTTGGAATGGAACTCACATTAATGACATCAATATACATTGACTTAACTGTAAATATTCCAGACCTAGTCAAACTCCAGCGTAATTCATCAGGTTGGTCAGAAAGTTGAACCTCCATCAGTCTCCTAACTAAATGGAGCCAAACCTCCCACCGATTGCCCGCAAGCGCTCGTCTAAAGTGAATATTGAGGGGGATAGACTGAAATACCGTCGCCACTGACACCTCACGTCGTTGAGCAATACAATATAAAGACGGATATTGAACGGCCAAGGGTGAATCGCCAAGCCAAGTATCCTCCCAGAAACGTGTAGTAACCCCGTCTCCAAGTACGACTCTAGTCCTATTAAAGAATAATTGTTTGACTTTCATTAGTCCTCTCCAGAAATGCAAGTCAGTCGGCCTAACCGTTACCTGAGACAAGGTTCTAGAATGAAGGTACTTGCTACGAAGGATCTGTGCCCACATGGCGTCAGTCCCAGAGGCAAGCTTCCAGAGCCACTTGCTGAGAAGGCATCTGTTCTTAACCTCAAGATTCTCAATACCAAGCCCTCCTTGGTCTTTCGGTCGACAGATAATATCCCATTTAGCAAGCCTGTATTTCCTTTTAAGTTCATCACCCTGCCAGAAGAAACATGATCTATAGAAGTCCAGTCTTTTCCTCACACCCACTGGGACCTCAAAGAACGATAAGAGAAACATAGGCATACTCGTGAGCACCGAGTTAATCAAGATTAGTCAGCCTCCGTATGACATGAGTTTACCCTTCCAGCAACTCAGTTTCTTCTCAAATCGGTCCTCAATACACTTCCACTCTCTGTTTGTCAGCCTTCGATGGTGAATGGGAATACCAAGATAAGAGAATGGCAAGCTCCCCAACTCACATCCAAACAATTGTCTATAAGACTCCTGTTCGTCATTAGCTCTACCAAAGCAGAACAGCTCGCTCTTATGAAAGTTAATATTTAACCCAGATAATTGTTCGAATAGGCATAACAACAGCTTCATATTTCTCGCCTTGGCCAAATCGTGCTCCATAAAGATGATTGTATCATCTGCGTATTGAAGGATGGATACACCTCCATCAACAAGATGAGGAACCAAACCACCCACTTGACCATTGTCCTTAGCCCTTCTTATCAAGATTGCTAACATATCCACCACAATGTTAAACAGTATAGGGGACATTGGATCTCCTTGCCTGAGGCCTTTATGAGTCTGGAAATAATGACCTATATCGTCATTCACTCTAATTCCCACACTTCCTTTTTGCGTAAATGATTCGACTTGCCGGCGCCATGCCTCGTCGAAACCTTTCATACGCGGAGCCTGTTGGAGAAACGGCCACTTGACCTTATCATACGCTTTTTCGAAATCCACCTTAAAAATTACCCCATCTAATTTTTTGGAGTGAATTTCATGGAGCGTTTCATGGAGGACAACCACCCCTTCAAGGATGTTTCTGTCCGGCATGAAAGCAGTTTGTGATTGTTGCACCACAGAATATGCAATCTGTGAGAGCCTAATGGTCCCGACTTTGGTAAAGATTTTGAAACTCACATTGAGAAGGCAAATCGGCCTGAACTGCTCAATCCTCACAGCCTCCGATTTCTTAGGGAGCAATGTAATAGTTCCAAAATTCAATTTAAATAATTGAAGCTGTCCAGAGAAAAGATCGTGAAACATAGGTAACAGGTCCCCCTTAATAAAATGCCAGCACTTTTTATAGAACTCGGCCGGGAACCCATCCGGTCCGGGAGCCTTATTGTTTTTCATTTGTGCAATCGCATCAAAAACCTCCTTCTCCGAGAACGGGGCAAGTAGGATATCATTGTCGGCATTGGACAGTTGAGGTACATCCTCAGTCCTGGACTCATCGAGTGTTACACAGTTAACCTCCGGTGGTCCAAAAAGCTGCCTATAATATTCGGTAATATAAGTTTTGAGATTATCCTGCCCGACGATCGTACCCTCATCCTGCTCTAGTTGAAAAATCCGCTTCTTTCTGTGCTTTCCATTAGCAATCAGATGAAAGAATTGAGTATTGGCATCCCCTTGGACTACTTTCCGAACCTTAGCTCGCAACGCCCACTTCAACTCTTCTTCCCGAAGAAGTTCTTTCAACCTCTTCTCCGCCTCTGTTTTAGCCTGGCACTCAGCCGGCATAAGAATCGCGGACTCAGCCTTTATGTCCAGGGCTTGTATTAGATCAAGGAGCCTATCCTTCTCGATCTTGTAGACCCCGCTGAGATGCTTAGCCCATCCCCGTAGGAAACTTCTCAAATGCCTAATTTTGTTCTGCCAACGCTCAACCGCTGTCCTACCCCCTACTCCCTTAACCCATTCCCTGGCAATAAGGTCCATAAACCCCTCACGTTCAAACCAGGCCATCTCAAATGAGAAAGTGTTTTTGTTTCCCACATGGTTCGGCGCCCCAGAGTCGACGAACAGTGGTGTGTGATCAGATATTCCCCGTGAGAGGGCCTGGACCGTAACCCGAGGGAACTTCTGTTCCCACTCCACACTCGCGAGGACTCGATCAAGCTTTTCATAGGTCGGGATAGGCAGTGCATTGGCCCAGGTAAACTTTCTACCGGAAAGCTCTATCTCCCTCAGATCTAGGCTCTCGATAATGGTATTGAACATAAACGCCCATCTGCCGTCAAAGTTGTCATTGTTCTTCTCCTCTCTCCTCCGAATGATGTTGAAATCTCCCCCAACTAACATCGGTAGCTGCTCGGACCCGCAAATTTGAACTAGATCCGCCAAAAAATCCGGTTTAAGCTCCGGTTGTGCGGCACCATACACCGACACCAAGGCCCAATTGAAACCATCCACCTTGGACCTAACCCGAAACTTAACCGCAAAGTCACCCATCACTACACTCCGGACCTCAAGGGAATCGCATCTCACTCCTAGCAAGATTCCGCCCGAACGTCCTCGCGGAGGTAGGCAATGCCAGTCAAAATCCACACCACCCACAAGAGAGGAAAGAAACTGAGGAGCAAAATTATCTCTACCAGTCTCAGAAAGAGCGATAAAATCTAATCGATGCTCCAAAGATGCCTCCGCGAGAAATCTTCTTTTAGCCAAGTCCTTCAGACCTCTGCTATTCCAAAAGATTCCTTTCATGGGTCATCATGAAATTTCTTGGCCGTACGAATCCTAGCACTCCTACGTACCGCGGAAACGGGATACACCTTCCGCTTCCACTTACGTTTTGGTTTATCATTACCCACCATCCGGTCCTCAGAACCGGTCTCCGGTGGTTGATTCGCAAGAACTTCAACACTAACCTCCTCCTCATCCGACTCATTAGTGGCAGGATCAAGGTCTGCACACCAATTATCAAGCACTCTCACCCTCAATGCATTTATCTCAGCATCGTTCATAGGTTTCACTGCCGCTATGTTACGAATGGTTTCTAAGGCGCGCTCCGCCTCTAGATCAAGAAGATCATTAACCGAATTGCTAATTTCAGAATTAGTATTCCCTAACGAAACCCCTATTTGGTTTGCATTATTAATAATCTCCTCCGAAGAAAAATGCATAATAGAATTGGAAATGTTGACTGACATACCCGTAGTGACCTCAACGTCACGAAGCTTGGCCGCCCTCATAGCGCACCTCTGCTGCATGTCATCAACCTCAGGGATATCCTGGAGACGAGAGCTCATCCGTCTTCCCTCAGAGACCGGGTCCGGAATGCCACCAAAAGTAATAACCTCCTCACGAGTAGCTCCACTCGTAGGAAGCCACGCCGGGGGGCTCCCAGGCCGGATAGCGGGAGAAGGCTGTGCCTGGGCCTCCTGCCCGAGCACTCCTTCCGCTCCAATCGTCACGCAAACGGGAGAGACCATCCCAGTAGGTGAGGACGCGATATGGCCCGGTGCCACCTGCCCTGGGCTCCCGCGCGGCGTCACGGCTGAGAACACGGTATGGCCCGGGGCCACCTGCCCCGGGCTCCCGCGCGGCGTCACGGTTGAGGATGCGGTATGGCCCGGGGCCACCTGCCCCGAGCTCCCGCGCGGCGTCCCGGCTGAGGACGCGGAATGTCCCGGGGCCACCTGCCTCGAGCTCCCGCGCGGCGTCACAGAAAGAGGCGCAGCGATCGGCGCCGATGAAAGGAGATGTGAGGCCGCCTGCCCCACACTGTCTCCCCCTCGGCTGACAATCTGCGGCGTAGCCGGCTCCAACATCGTCTGTCATGGGACACGTCAGGCAAGGGCTTAGGGTTAGGGGTGCAAGGGGCGTCCCGCTTTTTTCTGTGAAACCCTTGAAGATCCGTTCGGAAATAACTGACATGGTTTTAATTCAATTTTTCGAACGGACCGGGGCATCAGTTGCCATTACGACGCGCCCCCTCCCGTCGTTGCTTCGCCTGATATACCACGCTCCCCGCCGTCGGCCTCTCGCGTCCCGCTCTCGGCTAGTCTGGCCACTGCAATCTGGAGGTCTGTCGCCGGCATAGGGTTTCTTGCCATATGGTCAAGGCGCGGCCACGGAGCACCTGACAAATCCCGCGTGGACCGCGGAGCCGGAGGGCGCGTGATAATCTTTCCACCCGCGTGGCCGCGTCGCCCAGCACTTGCCGGCCCACTGCTCCGTTCGACGTCCATAGCCTGGGTGCTGTGGCCGCGCCTGTGCGTGGTGCTCCAGAGGTGTGCTGTGGCCGCCAAGTTGTAACCGCCATCGGCCATGTTGCCGAAATCTACTCAGCCCTCCTCCATTATCGCCACATTCCTGTGGTGTGTACGTTTGCACACCACAAGTGGGCGGATTTGTCGTCTACCACGCCGCGGGAAGGAATCATCGTCCAGTATCTATCTCGCTCGGACCGCCGGGCTGGAGTTCATCATGGCAGCTTCAGACCAGACGGCGGCAAACATCCGTGTCACTCGAAATTCCAGCACATGTCCGCACAATTTGTCACCTTTGAGTGCTTCCGTATTTTGACTGCCCAACTGCTTCATGTGCGTGCGTGCCTGCGTGCACTCGACCGTCAAGTAGCCTATCCCTATCTACCTATCATCCAAGCATGTGTGTTCAAGTAGCTCTGCCGCGCCGCTGGCGATTTCTGCGTTTAGTGGGCAAATGCATGTGTCCATTCACACGCACACAGTGACCAAGGTGGGCCGAAAATGGGCAAAACGAGTGGAGCTGGAGCTGGACCGGACATGAACTCGATTTCTCCGATAGATTTAATTCAGCTGTGCTATACTGCGGGTTGATTCAGGAAAACGGCAGGGGGTTTTGTGAAAAAATGCGCGCGCTGACCGGTCCAGCCACTTGGCATCCAGTTGGCGAGCTGTAATTGGCCTGCGACTAAATCATCACATGAGATACAAGTTGGGATATGATTTGGTCAAGTTTTACAACATTGGGACCAAATCATCACATTGTGTGCAAGTTAAGGTACCTGGGTGCTATTACCTCTTTTCCACGACCTGAGAAACGAACACGGAGGCTCTGATTCCTCGAGTAAAGCGCGCGAGAATGAACGAGACAGGTGCGCGGCCCTACGTTCGATTATTGGCCTCGCTTTCCGCTCTGTTGGCGCATCTAGCGGAAGAAAGGGCATCTCGCAATTCACAAGCCCTTTTTGTCTTCGTTTTGTCTCCGTCTTGTCTTGCTCCAGGTCAACAGTGCTTCGCCAGTTCGGATCAATGATGCTCTTCTTTTTCTGTACATGCGTGGTTGTTTCAACTGTTAATTATCTCATGGAACCACTGATGGTTTGGTCTACAGTGGTGAACTTCAATTATTGGTGCGGCTCACGTAGGCCGTCACGGCACTGATGAGTGTGATAAGCGAGCTGAGTTGGATTAGTTAACTGGACCAGCTCGCGGGACGGGGCCGTGCTTGTCTTGTCTGTCTCTTGCTAACCATGCCCAGAGTGCCAAAGTTGTTGCTACTGCCGCTGCATCGGAACTGCGCCTAACTGCGAAAGCAATAGCAGCTGCAATCGGGAGTTCATTGGGCCTGTGGTTTGTCTGTGACCACGGAGCCAGGGGGCGCCGCCGCTTCTAGCTTCGCAAAGCCAAGTCCGGCGTCGGCGTCGGCGTCGGCGAGGGATAAGGCCACGGGAAGATGACCGACTATTTTCACGGTGGGGGAGACTAATCTACTCTCTGTGGGTCATCATGCTCTCCTCCTCGAATCACATACATAAACAAACCTCATGCCGTTTCAGAACCAGAACCAAAACCAAAAGCATCGATCGAAACAGAAAAAGGGTGGCAAAAAGCACCAGCAGGAGCACTCGCCACGGCGGATTACACTCCACTCGGCCGATGCGTATTCGGCGTCCACATCGGTAGGGGCCGTGCCGACGTGGATCCACCAAGGCACGCGGTGACTACTACACACGCATGCACATCCACTGTTTTACTTTACTACTACTAGAGCTGCTGCTGCCGCACCTGCACCTGCATTGCATACGTCCACGGGACGAGGAAGGGTCCTGGTTGCGTGTACCGGCAGCCACTGGGTGAAGACGGTATCTGTCTGTCCGCACTTCCCTTAATTATATGGCTGGTCTCGCGATCAATGGCGCGTCGGCCAGCAATGGCGTGCTACGGCAGGCTCTAACAGTGACAGACGTGGTTGCTTCTGGCCCGATTAGCCGCTAAATTAATAGGTTCGCTGTTGAGGGGAGCGAACGATCGAGATGGCACTGGACGGATGCAGAGCTCTCTGGTACGTACTCTGTCTGCCTGATTGCGAGGCTTTGAAATGCAGGGCCGAGGCATCGTATCATGGAGCAGGCGCGCCACGTGAACAATGCGCCGTAATGATAAAGATGGTAACAAAAAACTACAGTACCGCGGTTGAAAAACGGGCTGGCTGCTTCCTGCGCTAGTTTTCTTTTATTTCTGTCATGAACAAGAAGTGGTATTGCACTTCAGTTTATCCATGAAAATGATGTATCCTCATCCATATCGAATCCGAATCGATCTGATCATCACCGGATGGGAAGCGGCTTTTGCATAGATGATTGATCTGGTTCGGTTTCCAACTTCTCATCGAGATCAGATGCTCTACCAAAAGTGTTTTCCTTTTTTCCCTCTTTGCTACGAAAAAGTGCATTCCTATGCAATATGCATATGCTTCTGCTATAGAGAAGCTGTTTGAAGAAGAGGCGAATGCATGAACTTGAGCAGAAGCAAGGAGCAACGTAGAGAAATAGAAACCACTAGGATGATGATAAACACATGGAATTACTTCCACTTCCATTTGGTCATATTTTTTGTTACTGTATTCACTCTGTACACATTGGTTTTATTCCTCTCACGGCTGCATCATCCTAAGCTAGAAACGGGATCATTACATGGCATGCATATTTACAGAGGACGAAGGAAAATTGCAAAAAAGGAAACTAAAAGAAGAGACTACCATCAGGTTCTTTTTTTGATTTTCCGGGGAGGCCTCGGTTTGGGCCTCTTGGACGCTCGCTACTCCACGAGCGCGGCGAAGCAGCTCTCGGTGCGCGCGAGCGGGCCGCCGGCGCCGGGCCCGGCGCCCGCGGCCGCGGCGGGGGCCACGGCGTCGCGCCTCGGGCTGCTCGGCGTGGAGCGGACCAGCCTCGGCGGCGACGGCGAGCCCAGCCTGCGGCGGAGCAGCAGCCGCAGGGCCGCGATGAGCTCGTCGCCGGGCGACGGGGGAGCGGACGCGCGGCGCCCCTCGCCGCACACGCAGGCGTGGCGGTCCAGCGCCTCCGCGGGCGACACCGGCGGCGAGGCCCTGCACATCTCCTCGGCCACCGCGTCCCCGCACAGCCCGCAGATCCACCGCCCGCCGTACCGCGAGCGCACGCCGGCGATGTACGGCGCCGTGCACTCCTCCGTGAACCCGCAGCACTCGCACGCCACCTCCTCCTCCTCCTCCTCCACCTCCTCGCGCGCTTGCACCTCCGCCTCCATGGTCAAGACCTCCAGCTCACTGATTCGTAGCCCCGCCGCCTTCTCAACGCCGGTGATTGCTGCTGCTCCGACGATGACCAGAGAGGAAGAAAAGCCCCGTTCGTGTCCGTGAGCGCGTCCGGAGTCCGTATTTATCCGGCCCGTCGTCGTCGTGCGCGGGCGCGAGATGCTGGCGTGTGGGGCCGGCGTACGTGCGACTGAATTATGAGGCCGGGCCCGCGCGCGCCACGTGGTGCCGCGGCATTGGGCGGGGGCGCGGGACCGGGACCGGGTCCGCCTGCCAGCTGTGGCCAAGTGGGCGGGCCGGGCCGGGGTCCCGCCGTTGCTTGTGGTCTGGGTGGCGCCAAAGGCGTCCGTCCGCCCTGCCTGTGCTGTCCCGCGGCTGCGACTGATTAACTTGCCGCGGCCGTTTCGTACCGCACCGCGGCACCGCACGGCTTGCTTGTTTAAGCACATCACGTGAGCGCCTCGTTATCTCTCTCTCTCTCTCTTTTTTTGCGGGGAGCGCCTCGTTATCTCGTGGAACGTGGATGGTGAATAAACTGGTACGATACCATGGCGTCGTGTTTGATGAGAATACGGCAGCCGTACGTGTGGTGTGGTGTTTCTAGCTAGGCGAGTTTGTGTGTAGATAGATTCTACTTTGATGATTGAAGAATTACACACTGCCTGGTGCAAGTTGTTGTACTATACAAAAAGAAGATGTGACGGCGCTGGTGGTCAACGTCCACACGCGTACCTGTCCGGGTCGCTACTTGGCTAGGCAGACGCTTAGCAATTCTCGTGGAACGTGTAGGGCGCTTGCTGAAGGAAGAAGCCAAGAGAAACGAGGCTGGGACAGTGATGCTTCGCCTTGTCTATTGCTTGTTACAACTGGCCCCTGCTGAATCGAACACGCCAGCGGTAACTTGCAAGGGAGAAGCCGGCGTACGTCGTCGTCGTTCACATTGGCAGTGCGTGCACGGCCGCGTTGACCTGGAGGCGTGATCCTCCTCCTATCCGTGCCAGCGATTTCCGCTCGTGCAACACGGTGGCATTAGCGTTAGCAGCGCGTCGGCTGCTTTGAGCGCGCGCGTGCTCCAGGCTTGCGGCGGCAGGTAGCGGCCGTCCGGAGGCGGTGGTGGAGTGGGCGTGCCGTGTGCGCGGCACGTCGAAGCGTTGCGTGATCGATCGTAAGGGTAGACGCGGACGGCAGATTCTTGGGATCGTAAATAAACGGAGCCGGCCCGCGTGGTCGGGTTTTCCTTTTAATTGAGGCCACGCGGCCGTCCCGGCCGGCGACAGCGCGCGTGGGCGGCGAGCTGCCCGGCACGCGCCCGCGGGCGGGTTCGTGGGCGGTGGGTGTGCCAGGCGCGGCCGACCAGGTGTGGAGTGGAGAGCTGGAGATCGAACGATGCGTGTGTGCGTGCCTACGAGAGAGCGGACGAACCCCTCAAAAAAAACGAGAGAGCGGACGATGCGTGTGCGTGCGTGCGTACGAGGCGCCGGCCGGTGCCGGCGGGGTCTGGTCGGCGAGGGAGGCGGCGCGCGCCGGGTCGTCCTGGCTTTTATTTTTATTTTTATTTTTATGGAAGAACCACGACAGCCCACGAGGAATGCATTGTCCAACTCGCTCGTCTAAAAGCCCACGGCTATACAGTATAGGCTTGTCCGGTCCAATCGGCAAAACCTATACGGCGCCCTCGGCCCCCGTTTATTCAGTTACCTCAGGGCAGGCTGCTTGCACTTTTTTTCTTCTGTTTTTAAACTGCAAAAAATACACGCGTAGTGTGAAATAGAACATGCGACTGCCGTGTTGAGTGTAGCCACGATAACCAACCCAGACACCTCACTTGCTATCGTTTTTTTTGCGAACCTCACTTGCTATGGTTAAATACATATTGTTTCCTCCTTTTCTCTTTCATCTTTCCTTTCCTTTTTTTCTTTTCTTTGTCCTTTTTTCTTTATTTTTTAAACTCGTGAAGTATTCTTCAAAATCGATGAAGTTTTTCCAAAATCCATGTACATTTTTGCAAAATCAATGATTTTTTTGAATTTGATGAACTTTTTTTAAGTTCGATGAACGTTTTTTCAATTTTGATGAACTTATTCTCCAAACCGATGATATTTTTTCAAATTTGATGAACTTTTTTTCAAAATTGGTGATTTTTTAAAAGGTTTGTTTTTAAAATTTGATGAACTTTTTAAAAAATTGTAAAACTTTGTTAAGATTCGCGAGTATTTTTCAAATTCCGGACCTATCCAGCGATCGGTCGAACGGTCACACGTGCTTGATGGGCCGGCGCAATAGACCAGGCGCGTGAGGGCCGGCTGCTCAAGTGGCGCTTAAGGCGCCGTTTAGGAGCCCCTGGGCCAATCTGCATGGACTTTCTTTTTTGAATGGTGTCTACACACAGACTAAGGGCCCCCCCCATTGCATTTATACAAAATTACTAGTTGAGAGTTATCCATTGCAAAGACCACTCCTCATCTTCTCACACGCTGGCAAAATGATGCACCGCATACGCGCCATTTATTGCAACCTAGATTTGTTTATACAAAACATTTTATCTCTTAAACCGTGTGTCTGCATATCAAATCATTCTTACTTTTGACAGTTAGATTTCTCGGGTCAAGATCTTTAAAACTAGATCAATGTTAATAGATTTTGAATGAACTTTCTTGCATGAAAAAACCAAAAAACTAATACAAAAAACTGAAAAGCAAAATAAACCGTCAACCAAAAAATGAAATACCAATAAATGGAAAAAATGGAAGCACAGTTGCAGTTTCACTTTTTTTGGAAGCTCAGGCTGTGATATTTCCTTTTTTCGGGGTAGCATAAGTTGTGCTTCTCGCGAAAGTAGAACAAAAATTTACTTCTCGTGGAGATTGGCCCAACATTCTATTCCGACGACAGCCCTTCTGAACCATCACAGTATGTCCAACACGAGCTCATGCTGCCTTTGTGGCGTGGAAGACACTTGGAGACTTGCACTCCTAAACTGTGCCGTGTCAAGGAGCACATGGGCACTATCATCGGATCCGATTACTGCATCTTTGAGCATGAATGTGGATGACAACACAAAGAGATGGTTATTTCCATGCACGAGTCACTGCCCCAAGACGAGTTCATTATTTTCGTGGTTACTTTGTGGGCTCAGTGGGAGCACGTCGGAAGGCAGCTCATGAACATTTGATTGCAAGTTTTTGTAGGTAGCTTACCAAGCTAACCGTTTGGTAGGCGGCTCACGAACAGACTTACCAAAGTCCGTTCAACATGCAGGGATTTTTGCAGTCATACTTGGGAGAATTGAATGCCATCCAAACATTGATACCCGAAATCTACTAGCTCATTTGTTGTACGCCCAACACAGTGGATCGCCCCTCCAGCAGGTTCAGTAAATATCGATGTCAATGATGCGGGGGACATTATGGAGCTATGGGTGCGGTCTGCCGAGACCAAACATGCCAATTCCTTGGAACCCCGGCTATTATTTTCCAAAGTGTTTCGTTTATACTTTCAAATATCCTATATATATATATTGTATATATTGAAAAAAATATTAATCATGCATTTAAAAAATCTTTTTTTTGCGAGTGGCATTTCAAAAATGTTAAATTTGTATAGCAAAATGTTTCTCATGTATAGAAAAAAACACAAATTGTGTGAAAAAAGTTTATCATGTATTCAAAAAAAAGTTAAATCCAAGCATATGAAGAAATGTTAAATTTGTATATAAAAATGTTGACCATGTATTAAAAAAATTAACTTGTATTTCAAAAAAATTAATCAAGCATTTCAAAATTTTCAAATTTGTGCAGAAAAAGTATTGACCAGCTATTGGAAAATGTAGATCTGGTATTTGAAAAATGTTAGTCAAGCATTTGATTTTTTAAAATGTGCATAGAAGAAATGTTCACCATGTATTTTCAAAAATATAGATCTAGTTTTCTAAAACCGTTACTCAAGCATTTGAAAAATGTTAAATGTGTATAGAAAAAAATTGCGGATGGTATAGAAAAACACCATGTATTAAAAAATGCATATCTGGTATTTTAGAATGTTAAATGTATATTTATATAATTTGACCCTGTATTCAATAAATCTTAATCTTGTATTTGAAAAACATTACACGTGTATTAGAAAAATGCATTAAATATAAAGCAAAAATGTGCATAGAAAAACAATGAAAACCGGTAGAAAACACAAGAAAAACAATGAAAAGCAAGAAGAAAAAATAAAACTGAAGAAAAATAAATAAAATAAAAAATCTAGTGAAAAACAAAAAGAAACTTAGAAAATGAAAGAAAATAGAAAAACTATTAATAACATAGAAAAATGAATAAAACCCGACTCTATTTCTTTAACAAGGTCATGACCTACTAATTAATCACAAACCGGATGGTGGTCGGTTGGCTAGCAATGCAACACTGTGGCTAGTAGACCGCGACCCTTTTTCTTTACGTTATTTCTTTTAGCGTGAAATGGGCCGGCCCGCAATTGTAGAGACTTCAGCGTGAGCGAAGGGAAGACTCTTGCAGTAAGCGAGATATAGCTTTGCGCGTGTCACTGGTGCTTGAGTTGGACGCGTGTCACAAAATGAAACCTTCGCGAGGATCGTTTTTGGAACAAACGTGATCCAGGAGACTTGGAGTGGACGTCAAGGAAGCAACGAGGCGGCCACGAGGTAGGAGGGCGCGCCCAGGGGGCCTAGGCGCGCCCCCCACCCTCGTAGGCCCCTCGCAGCTCCACCGACCTACTTCTTTCGCCTATATATACTCTTATACCCCGAAACCTTCGGGGAGAGCCACGAAACACCTTTTCCACCGCCGCAACCTTCTGTACCCATGAGATCCCATCTTGTGGCCTTTTTCGGCGATCTTTCGGAGGGGGATTCGATCATGGGGCTTCTACATCAACACCATAGCCTCTCCGATGATGTGTGAGTAGTTTACCACAGACCTTCGGGTCCATAGTTATTAGCTAGATGGTTTCTTCTCTCTCTTTGGATCTCAATACAAAGTTCTCCTCGATCTTCTTGGAGATCTATTCGATGTAACTCTTTTTGCGGTGTGTTTGCCGAGATCCGATAAATTGTGGGTTTATGAACTTGATTATCTATGATATTATTTGATTCTTCTCTGAATTCTTATATGCATGATTTGATATCTTTGCAAGTCTCTTCGAATTATCGGTGTAGTTTGGCCTACTAGATTGATCTTTCTTGCAATGGGAGAACTGCTTTGCTTTGGGTTCAATCTTGCGGTGCTCGATCCCAGTGACAAAGTAAAACGACACGTATTGTATCGTTGCTATCAAGGATAAAAAGATGGGGTTTGTATCATATTGCTTGAGTTTATCCCTCTATATCATGTCATCTTGCCTAATGCGTTACTCCGTTCTTATGAACTTAATACTCTAGATGCATGCTGGATAGTGGTTGATGTGTGGAGTAATAGTAGTAGATGGAGAATCGTTTAGGTCTACTTGTCACGGACGTGATGCCTATATTCATGATCATTGCCTTAGATATCATCATAACTATGCGCTTTTCTATCAATTGCTCGGCAGTAATTTGTTCACCCACCGTAATACATGCTATCTTGAGAGAGCCACTAGTGAAACCTATGGCCCCCGGGTCTACTTTACATCATATAAGTTTCCAATCTACAATTCTAGTTTACTATCTATTTTACAATCTTTATTTTCCAATCTATACCACAAAAATACCAAAAATATTCATCTTATTATATCTATCAGATATCACTTCCGTAAATGACCGTGAAGGGAATGACAACCCCTTTATCGCGTTGGTTGCGAGGTTCTTGTTTGTTTGTGCAGGTACTAGGGGACTTGCGTGTAGTCTCCTACTGGATTGATACCTTGGTCCTAAAAAACTGAGGGAAATACTTACGCTACTTTTCTGCATCGCCCTTTCCTCTTCAAGGGAAAACCAACGCATGCTCAAGAGGTGGCAAGAAGGATTTCTGGCACCGTTGCCGGGGAGATCTACGCATAAGTCAAGACATACCAACTACCCATCACAAACTCTTATCCCTCACATTACATTATTTGCCATTCGCCTCTCGTTTTCCTCTCCCCCACTTCACCCTTGCCGTTTTATCCGCCTCTTTTCCGTTCGTCTCCTTTCGCTTGCCTCTTCTGTGCTTGCTTGTTGGATTGATTGGTTGTCACGATGGCTCAAGACAATACTAAATTGTGTGACTTTTCCAATACCAACAACAATGATTTTATTAGCACTCTGATTGCTCCTCTTACCGATGTCGAATCTTGTGAAATTAATACTGCTTTGATGAATCTTGTCATGAAAGATCAATTTGCTGGCCTTCCTAGTGAAGATGCCGCTACCCATCTAAACAACTTTGTTAATTTATGTGGTATGCAAAAGAATAAAGATGTGGATAATGATATTGTTAAATTGAAGGTATTTCCGTTTTCTCTTAGAGATCGTGCTAAAACTTGGTTCTCTTCTTTGCCTAAAAATAGTATTAATTCTTGGAATAAGTGTAAAGATGCTTTTATCTCTAAGTATTTCCCTCCTGCTAAGATCATCTCTCTTAGAAACGATATTATGAATTTTAAGCAACTTGATCATGAGCATGTTGCACAAGCTTGGGAGAGTATGAAATTAATGATATGTAATTTCCCTACACATGGTTTGAATTTACGGATGATTATACAAAAAATTTAAGCTGGATTGAATTTTGCTTCTAGAAATCTTTTAGATTCGGCCGCGGGAGGCACTTTTATGGAAATCACTTTAGGAGAAGCTACTAAACTCCTAGATAATATTATGGTTAATTATTCTCAATGCCACACTGAAAGATCCACTAGTAAAAAAGTTCATGCGATTGAAGAGATTAATATTTTGAGTGGAAATATGGATGAACTTATGAAATTGTTTGCTAATAAAAGTGTTTCTTCCGATCTTAATGATATGCCTTTGTCTACTTTTATTGAGAATAATAATGAATCTATGGATGTGAATTTAGTTGGTAGGAACAATTTTGGTAACAACGCGTATAGAGGAAATTTTAATTCTAGGTCATTTCCTAGTAATTCCTTTAATAATTATGGTAATTGCTACAATAATTCTTATGGAAATTTTAATAAGATGCTCTCTAATTTTGCGACTAGTGTTAAAGAATTTATGAATTCGCAAAATAATTTCAATGCTTTGCTTGAAGAAAAAATGCTTAAGATTGATGAGTGGGCTAGGAACGTGAATAGATTTTCTCTTGATGTTGATTCTTTGAAACTTAGATCTATTCCACCTAAGCATGATATCAATGAGTCTCTCAAAGCTATGAGAATTTCCATTGATGAGTGCAAAGAAAGAACGCCAGGATGCGTGCTAAAAAGATTGCTTTGTGAAAGCGTGTTCTTCTAGTTTTCATGATAAAACTGATGAAGATCTAAAAGTGATTGGTCTTTCTCCTATTAAGTCTTTGTTTGCCAATATGAATCTTGATAAAGATGGGACTGGAGATGAGTCAACTTTAGTTAAAAGGCGTCTCAATGATTCGGAGTTTTAGATCTTGATGCAAAAATTGGTAAAAGTGGGATTGAAGAGGTCAAAACTTTACATATCAATGAACCCACTATTTTGGATTTCGAGGAATTTAATTATGATAATTGCTCTTTGACAGATTGTATTTCCTTGTTGCAATCTGTGCTAAATTCTTCTCATGCTTATGATCAAAACAAAGCTTTTAATAAACATATCGTTGATGCTTTAATGCAATCTTATGAAGAAAAACATGAATTAGAAGTTTCTATCCCTAGAAAACTTTATGATGTGTGGGAACATACTATTAAAATTAAGATTAAAGATCATGAATGCTATGCTTTATGTGATTTGGGAGCTAGTTTTCATACCTCTCCATCGTATCTATAATTTTTGATTGTTCCATGCCAATATTATACAACTTTCATATACTTTTGGCAACTTTTTATACTATTTTTGGGACTAACATATTGATCTAGTGCCCAGTGCCAGTTCCTGTTTGTTGCATGTTTTTTGTTTTGCAGAAAATCCATATCAAACGGAGTCCAAACGGGATAAAAACTGACAGAGATTTTTTTTTGGAATATATGTGAATTTTGAGAAGTGAAATCAACGCGAGACGATGCTCGAGGGGCCCATGAGGCAGGGGGCGTGCCCCTGACCCTCGTGGACACCCCGTAAGGCGTTTGTTGCACTTCTTTTTCTGCAAGAAAGCTAATATTCAGATAAAAATCGTGTTCAAATTTCAATCCAATTGGAGTTACGGATCTCCGGGAATATAAGAAACGGTGAAAGGCCAGATCTGGGAACGCAGAAACAGAGAGAGACAGAGGGACATATCCAATCTCGAAGGGGCTCTCGCTCCTCCTCCGCCATGGAGGCCATGGATCAGAGGGGAAACCCTTCTCCCATCTAGGGAGAAGGTCAAGGAAGAAGAAGAAGAAGAAGGGGGGGGCTCTCTCCCCCTCTCTTCAGGTGGCGCTGGAACGCCACTTGCCCATCATCATCACTGCAATCTACACCAACAACTTCACTGCCCTCATCACCAACTCTTTCCCCCTCTATGCAGTGGTGTAACCCCTATTTTACCCGCTGTAATCTCTACTTAAACATGGTGCTCAACGCTATATATTATTTCCCAATGATGTATGGCTATCCTATGATGTTTGAGTAGATCCGTTTTGTCCTATAGGTTAATTGATGATCGTGATTGGTTTGAGCTGCATGTTTTATTATTGGTGATGTCCTATGGTGCTCTCCGTGTCGCGCAAGCATGAGGGATCCCTGCTGTAGGGTTTGCAATATGTTCATGATTTGCTTATGGTGGGTGGCGTGAGTGATAGAAACACAAACCCGAGTAAGTAGGTTGTTTGCGTATGGGAATAAAGAGGACTTGATGCCTTATAATGCTATGGTTGGGTTTTACCTTAATGATCTTTAGTAGTTATGGATGCTTGCTAGAGTTCCAATCATAAGTGCATATGATCCAAGAAGAGAAAGCGTGTTAGCTTATGCCTCTCCCTCAAATAAAATTGCAATAATGATTACTGGTCTAGTTATCGATTGCCTAGGGACAAATAACTTTCTTGTGTGACAACAAGCTCTCTACTAAAACTAACTTAGTTGTTTCTTTATCTAAACAGCCCCTACTTTTTATTTACGCGCTCTTTATTATCTTGCAAACCTATCCAACATCACCTACAAAGTACTTCTAGTTTCATACTTGTTCTAAGTAAAGCGAACGTTAAGCGTTGATACATCTCCGTCGTATCTACTTTTCCAAATACTTTTGCCCTTGTTTTGGACTCTAACTTGCATGATTTGAATGGAATTAACCCGGACTGACACTATTTTCAGCAGAATTGCCATGGTGTTATTTTTGTCCAGAAATAAAAGTTCTCGGAATGACATAAAAATCAACGAAGATTATTTTTGGAATATATAAAAAATACTGAAAGAAAGATCCACGTCAGGGGGCCCACACCCTGTCCACGAGGGTGGGGGCGCGCCCACTGCCTCGTGGGACCCCTGACGCTCCACCGACCTCAACTCCAACTCCATATATTCATGTTCGAGGAGAAAAAAATAGAGAGAAGGATTCATCGCATTTTATGATACGAAGCCGCCACCAAGCCCTAAACTCTCTCAGGAGGGCTGATCTGGAGTCCGTTCGGGGCTCCGGAGAGGGGAATCCGTCGCCATCGCCATCATCAACCTTCCTCCATCACCAATTTCGTGATGCTCACCGCCGTGCGTGAGTAATTCCATCGTAGGCTTGCTGGACGGTGATGGATTGGATGAGATTTATCATGTAATTGAGTTAGTTTTGTTAGGGTTTGATCCCTAGTATCCACTATATTCTAAGATTGATGTTGCTATGACTTTGCTATGCTTAATGCTTGTCACTAGGTCCTGAGTGCCATGATTTCAGATTTGAACCTATTATGTTTTCATGAATATATGTGAGTTCGTGATCCTATCTTGCAAGTCTATAGTCACCTACTATGTGTTATGATCCGTTAACCCCGAAGTGACAATAATCGGGATACTTACCGGTAATGACCGTAATTTGAGGAGTTCATGTATTCACTATGTGTTAATGCTTTGGTCCGGTACTCTATCAAAAGGAGGCCTTAATATCCCTTAGTTTCCAATAGGACCCCCTGCCACGGGAGGGTGGGACAAAAGATGTCATGCAAGTTCTTTTCCATAAACATGTATGACTACATTCAGAATACATGCCTACATTACATTGATGAATTGGAGCTAGTTCCGTGTCACCCTATGTTATGACTGTTACATGATCGATCGCATCCGGCATAATTCTCCATCAACGATCCAATGCCTACGAGCTTTTCATATATTGTTCTTCACTTATTTACTTTTCCGTTGCTATTGTTACAATCACTACAAAACCCCAAAATATTACTTTTGCTACCGTTACCATTATTATCATATTACTTTGCTACAAAATACCTTACTGCAGATATTAAGTTTCCAGGTGTGGTTGAATTGACAACTCAGCTGCTAATACTTGAGAATATTCTTTGGCTCCCCTTGTATCGAATCAATAAATTTGGGTTGAATACTCTACCCTCGAAAACTGTTGCGATCCCCTATACTTGTGGGTTATCAAGACTATTTTCTGGCGCCGTTGCCGGGGAGCTTAGCTCTATTCTTTGAGTCAGTTGGGATTTATATCTGTTTATCACTATGAAGAACTTGAAAGATCCAAGAACAAGGATTTATCCCTCAACTACGAGGGGAGGTAAGGAGCTGCCATCTAGCTCTGCGCATGATTGACCTTCTATTTTGAGTAATCTTGCGAAACCTAAACCTGCTTCTGCTATTAATTCTGATATGTCGCATGTTATTGATGATGCCACTTCTGCTATGCATGATACTTATGATGAAACTACTTCTATGCTTGATACTACTGTGCCACTTGGTGAATTTTGATACGTCTTCAACGCATCTATAATTTTTGATTGCTCCATGCTATTATATTATCTGTTTTGGATGTTTATGGGCTTTATTATACACTTTTATATTATTTTTGGGACTAACCTATTAACTGGAGGCCCAGCCCAAATTGTTGTTTTCTTGCCTATATTGGTGTTTCGAAGAAAAGGAATATCAAACGGAGTCCAAATGGAATGAAACCTTCGGGAGAGTTACTTTTGGAACAGAAGCAATTCAGGAGACTTGGAGTAGATGTCAGGGAAGCTTCAAGGTGGCCACGAGGCAGGGAGGCGCGCCTGCCCCTTGGGCGCGCCTCTCACACTCGTGGGCCCCTCGTGGCTCCCCTGACCGACTTCTTTTGCCTATATATGTCCATATACCCTAGAAACATCGGGGAGCGAAATAGATCAGGAGTTCCGCCACCAGAAGCCTCTATAGGCACCGAAAACAAATCTAGACCTGTTCCGGCACCCTGCCGGAGGGGGGAATCCCTCTCCGGTGGCCATCTTCATCATCCCGGCGCTCTCCATGACGAGGGGGAGTAGTTCACCCTCGGGGCTGAGAGTATGTACTAGTAGCTATGTGTTTGATCTCTCTCTCTCTCTTTCTCTCTCTCTCTCTCTCTCTCGTGTTCTTGAGGTGGTACGATCTTGATGTATCGCGAGCTTTGCTATTATAGTTGGATCTTATGATGTTTCTCCCCCCTCTACTCTCTTGTGATGAATTGAGTTTTCCCTTTGAAGTTATCTTATCGGATTGAGTCTTTAAGGATTTGAGAACACTTGATGTATGTCTTGCATGTGCTTATCTGTGGTGACAATGGGATATCACGTGACCCACTTGATGTATGTTTTGGTGATCAACTTGCGAGTTCCGTGACCTCGTGAACTTATGCATAGGGGTTGGCACATGTTTTCGTCTTGACTCTCCGGTAGAAACTTTGGGGCACTCTTTGAAGTTCTTTGTGTTGGTTGAATAGATGAATCTGAGATTGTGTGATGCATATCGTATAATCATACCCACGGATACTTGAGGTGACATTGGAGTATCTAGGTGACATTAGGGTTTTGGTTGATTTGTATCTTAAGGTGTTATTATAGTACGAACTCTATGATAGATCGAACAGAAAGAATATCTTCATGTTATTTTACTACGGACTCTTGAATAGATCGATCAGAAAGGATAACTTTGCGGTGGTTTCGTACCCTACCATAATCTCTTCGTTTGTTCTCTGCTATTAGTGACTTTGGAGTGACTCTTTGTTGCATGTTGAGGGATAGTTATATGATCCAATTATTTTATTATCGTTGAGAGGACTTGCACTAGTGAAAGTATGAACCCTAGGCCTTGTTCCAACACATTGCAATACTGTTTACGCTCACTTTTACCACTTGTTACCTTGCTGTTCTTATAATTTCAGATTACAAAAACCATTGTCTACTATCCATATTGCACTTGTATCACCATCTCTTAGCCGAACTAGTGCACCTATACAATTTACCATTGTATTGGGTGTGTTGGGGACACAAGAGACTCTTTGTTATTTGGTTGCAGGGTTGTTTGAGAGAGACCATCTTCATCCTACGCCTCCCACGGATTGATAAACCTTAGGTCATCCACTTGAGGGAAATTTTCTACTGTCCTACAAACCTCTACACTTGGAGGCCCAACAACGTCTACAAGAAGAAGGTTGTGTAGTAGACATCAAGCTCTTTTCTGGCGCCGTTGCCGGGGAGATTAGCGCTTGAAGGTATATCTTTAGATCTTGCAATCGAATCTTTTAGTTTCTTGTTTTATCACTAGTTAAGTCTATAAAAGAAAACTACAAAAAAATGGAATTGAGTTTGCCTCATACGCTTCATCTTTTAATATCTTTCGTGAGAATGATGGAAAGGAAAATTGTGCTCAAATGCTAGAAGAAGAAGTCTATAAAATGTTTGGTATTAAATCTTTGAATGATGAGCATGATTGCAATGTTATTAGTATGAACTCTTTGAATATCCATAGTACTAATGATGATTGCACTAGTCATGATGAAAATATATCTTATAAGCATGTCGATTTTTGTGGAGTGCATAGAGTTTGCAAGTACATACAAAACAGGGAAGATAGATTTTGCAAGAGGCATAAGTATTTGGAAACTAAATGGTTGCAAGAAAGGCTAGATGTTTGTGCTGAAAATTTAAATTTTCTTAGCCGTACTTGTGAACTCTTCAATGAATGTGATCATTTCAGTACCCAATGTAAATTGTTTCATGATCGTATCGTGTCCAAAAATTGTGATGACTTGATTTCCCTTGCACATCATAATGAACTTAGTTTGCTCTTGGGTTATGAAGAAATGAAACGTATATCTAAGGTTATTCCAGAATTTGCCCTTGATAGAGTTCTTAATTTTGATCTAGAGGAAATTTATATGTATTGTGCGGTGAATTTCATTGAAAATCCTTATATTGCCAAGTATATAAAGAAAATAAAAGAAATAGAGGATGAAGAGAATACTAATGAAAGGGAAGAGACTTCCCAATATTCTCCTATTATTTCTTATGATGAATCGGGTAACGAGGAGGAGCCTTCTATTCAACCAATCTCATTAATAAGGAGCCCCAAAAAGAGGATTGAACCCACACATGATGTGAAGAAGAAAAAGAAAAGACGGAGAAGTAAAGGTAGAAAGGTACCTCTCCCAAATGATGTTGCTCCTATTTCTCATTGTGATGATGATAATTGCTATACTATTGGTGCTATCCATACTATTAATGATGAGAGTGATTATGCTTATGATATGAAAAGGCCCAAGCTTGGGGATGCTATGTTTGATGAAGATGATGTTTTTGAGAATATATTTGCTGCAATTAATGTTTGTCCCAAGATTGCGAATGATACGTTTAATGAAGATGATATTTTTAGTCTCCCAAGTTTTGATATGCAAATTTATAATGATGATAGCATGCCTCCTACTTATGATGATTATATTGATGAAAGTGGGTTTGAAAGAGTGTCAACTTTAGGAAGTAATGATCCCACTATTTTGGAGGATGTTTAATCTTATTATGATAATTATGAAAGTGGATTTGGAGAGGCCATGACTTTATTTAGTGATGATTCCACTATCTTGGAAGATGTTTCAATCGATTATGATGAGAACAAAGTTGCTACTTATGATAATTATTATGATGATACATATGCTATAAAAAGTAGTGATGATTATATTTATAAAACTTGTTATGATTATGATTACCCTTTTTCTAAACATTACTTTTTTAATGTGAAAACAATTTATAGTATTCAAGTCTCTTATGATACTCCCACTATTCCGATTGAGAAGAATTTTGCTTATGTAGAGAATAGTAAATTTTCTATGCTTGTAGACCATGAAAAGAATGTTTTAGGTGTTGGTTATATTGTTGAAATCATTCATGATGCTACTAAAAATCTATTATATACTTAAAACAATAGGCAAACAATCCATTACGTTCGTCCACATATGCTAATATTATTTTCACCGTCCAATTAAAATAATAATGGTTGAGATTTAAAGTTCTTACGTAACGTCGTAAGATGTAAATAGCAGCATATTGCACCCCACGTTGTCACGTTGATGATACAATACGGTCTCAACTAGCAGCCGAACCATGATGACCGTGGTGCATACTAGAGTCCATGAGGCACTACACGTCCATGCAATGATATGCGTGATATGATTGTAAAAGAGTATACGTGTTAGAGATGGACTCAATTAGAGGCTGATTGATCTAATATATAGCAAGTCTCCCACTTCAAATAAATAAGAGGAGTCATGTACCTTTCCCTATACGTGAGTTTCCTAGACTAGCAACATAGGTTATGTCAGCCGGGCTCGGCGGCTGCACGCGCGCAGCTGCTTTGCTCGATTCTTTTGCCGCTGCCCCTTTCTTGCCTCCCGTCGCCAAGCTGGTACACAAGCCTCGGGTGCTCAATCCCGCGGGAGAAAGGAGCATGGTACCCATTACGGTCCATTGAAATACGACGCAGTAAGTGATAGGCTCCAGAGTGCCCAGCAATCTCAGTGTCGTCACTTGGCCCTGCATGACGTCGTCGGAGACAACGGACAGAAGTGCCTACACATGTTATGCAAGGGCCATAGCAAAAGGAAGATGAAGACCTGCAGTGGTGGCCATGGAGGTGGTCCTTTTGTCAAGATCTTGGTGGAGAAGGAGATACCCAAAGTGCACCAAGTGGAGCAGACGCCACAATAGGACCAGCCACGTTCTCTGGACTTCAGGTGTATGGCTGCGATTGCGAGCGGTACGTTTAGGAGTACAAGTATTTGATGAGCAACACTACTTATCGGCCGTGCGCTGAGGAGCGGCGGCTACATGTACCCTGCCACTAGGCTCAGCAACGTCAGACACAAAGGAGTCATGGTGGGGGCACGATGCTGTGATGCGTCGGCTGGGAGGCGCATCGGCACTGTCCACATTCACGTATGCCTCTAGGCGCCGTCTCCTACCTGTAGGCGCCGTCAAGGTGCCCCCTTTCCCCCTTCTGCCTCTCTCCCCTGCTCGTGCACCGGGGTGAAAACCCAAATCCCCCTGGATTGGGCGGCAGCGACGCTCGCGGCGGCGCCACCTTCATGGAGGTGCCGCCTTCGGTTGAGCATGGGGAGGTGGCAAGTTCGATCTGGTTGGTGGGCGTCCGGTGGTGACATGGTTGGCGTTGGTGGGGTCTTGGTGGTTCTTCTCCAAGTCAGTGGCTTCCCAACATTGTCTGCTCTGTCACCAGCTGCCTCACCATGCTTTTTGCTTCTCCTTGAGTGTTGGTCCCCCCCTGCTCCATGTTTGCCTTTGTGGAGCTTGGCGACGCGAGTTAGTGGTGCCCTGGTCAGACTCTCCGGGCGGCAATGGCGTCGGTTGTACATCTTTGCTCTAGGGAGAGCGTTTGCATCGCCTGACGGATCGGCGCCTCGTGCCAGGCGAGGGGCTAGGGAGCCCCTTCGGAGTTGCAGGATGTTGTCAACGGTGCGGTTGGAG
The DNA here is from genome assembly GCF_002162155.2 of Triticum dicoccoides. Lineage (NCBI taxonomy): Eukaryota > Viridiplantae > Streptophyta > Magnoliopsida > Poales > Poaceae > Triticum > Triticum dicoccoides. Next base: position 134,667,191 of record NC_041382.1, on the reverse strand, counting down.
TCAATGGAGCTGTCAGCGTTCCCTTACATGCTAGTTGGATCTCCGCAAGGCTTGCTGGTGTACGGGATGGATTGAACTCGGTGGAGGGATTCACTATCTTCAAGCTGGTCTTGTTCTTTAGTTTTCTTCATCTTTGCTTGTAGATGGTAGGAAGCCTATTAGCTGCTTGCACAGCACTATGTATCCTTTTAGCTGTTTCTTTGTTCTTCTTTGTAAGTTGGCGGTTGCTGTAATCCTGGCCGGTTGATGGCTTTGTTAATTCAAAGTCGGGCTCAACTTGAGCCTTCGTTCTAAAAAAATTGATCAGCTCCTTCTGATAGGGCTTAATAACTATCTGAACAATTGATGTGAAGAAAATCAAACTGATCGTTCTCCGGTGATGCGGTGCTAGATGATGAGGATGAAGGCAAGGAGGTTAAGGGTGAGCACCAGGTCGATCACGACAATGGACGGCATTGGAATAATTTGACCATGAGATCTGCATGCACAACACTAATTAAGCTAAGCGCAGAGTTAGCTCGCTTTTCTTTGCGGGGGTGGATAAGAGGATAATGGGGTGAAAGACAGGCCATCTAATGGAGCTACGCTGCTATGTGCGCACAGCCGCTGAGCCGAGCGGTGGAGCGCCTTGCGCGCAGGAGAGCATGCCGTGGGATGCCCTTCCCCGCTCCTCTCTCATCTGTTGAGGTACATGCAACATATCTCCTATGTTCATTTACTGATTTATTTTTTTGTCAAACAATACATTTATTCAATGATATTAGTATGATATGAGAAGTGGTCCCTTAGACACGCATGTAAGCATCGAACATACGTTTATTTAAATGTGCGAATTAGTCCAACGTACATGAGCATATTAACACTTGAAGCAAGATACATAGGCGTAATTTAATATTCTTTGAAACAAATACAATACTACTGAAACTTTGATAAGTTCTAGGTTTAAAAATATACTTGAAGCGCACAGTGCTTGAATCTAGATGGTCGGATTACACATGCCCTCCATCAAGCAAAATACACAACTCTTGGGCCAAGGCTAAAATTGGACAAATTAGTCGAAAATTTCAAATAAAGAATCTATAAGTTCTCGACATCAAATATGTTAGTGTTTTCTAACTCCATGGAATTTTTCATTAAAAATGACATCTATTCTGATTCTGGAAGACATAAAGCAAAATATGTGGTCTAGAAAGCTTCACGATATCCTTTTAACAAGACAACTGTGTTGGCCTTGAACACCAATATGTTAGTTTGTCAGAAAACTTTGCGTGCCCTGCAAAATAAAACTTTGCGCACACATATAAGGATATCACCATGTTTGTTGTAAAAACATGATTTTATTTTTTGTTTGTTTTTTTACTATGAGCAAGTTTAGGGTTCATCAGGGAGTATTTGAGCCATGGTGGCATTTTAAATAGCTGGCAATCATGTGAAGTACTCCCTTCGAACCAAAATATAAGACATTTTTACAGTTCAGATTCAGCTGCAAAAATGTCTTATTTTGGTAAGGAGGTAGTATATGATAAGTCATTTTCGGCATCCTAAATAGTAGAACTTGACGCAACCAACAGTCACGATCAAAGGAAGGTACAAGCTTATGGAAGTTTGAGATAATGTTCTCGGCATTTCAATAAATGCATGATAATGGATATACATGGAGGCGAGAAAAATTAGGTATATATATGTGCATATAATCATCTGGATGGCCAATAATGCGTGTGCATATACTTAATTTTTATAATAAAAATTGGAAACATAGATATAAATAATAATTTATAGGAAATCTAGCCGCGCAAATGCACGGGCCACCCTGCTAGTTATTATGAGGGAGGAATATATGCTTGTAGGAATTGCAATAATATCAAGTTTCCTCTCTATGTGCTTAAAGTTTTGAAGTTACGCTTGTTTTGTCTTCCTATGCTAGTTGATTATTGTTCCTATAAGTTGTTTGCTCACAAAACCCTTATGCATAGGAAGTGGGTTAGACTTAAATTTTCTAGTCATATTCTTCGTGATGCTCTCTTTATGTTTCAATTCTTATCTTTTACGTGAGCATCATTGAAATCATCATGCCTAGCTAGGGGCGTTAAGCGATAACGCTTGTTGGGAGGCAACCCAATTTTATTTTAGCTCCTTGCTTTTTGTTCCTGTTTAGTAATAAATTAATCATCTATCCTATGTTATGATTGTGTCTTTATGTTTTAATTAGTGTTTGTGCCAAGTAAAGCCTTTAGGATCTTCTTGGGTGACTGTTATTTGATCTTGCTGTAAAAAACAGAAAGTATGCGCTCACGAGAATAATTTTCATTTTTTACCAGAGAGCGATAAAATACCAATTCCACTTGCAGTAGATTAATAAACATATTGCATGGGACTTCCTAATTTCTTAGGATTTTTGGAGTTACAGAAGTATTCGAAGCCTACAGATTACTACAGACTGTTCTGTTTTTGACAGATTATGTTCTCTATGTGTTGTTTGCTTATTTTGATGAATCTATGAGCAGTATCGGAGGGTATGAACCATAGAGAAGTTGGAATACAGTAGATATTACACCAATATGAATTTAGAATGAGTTCAAAACAGTACTTAAGTGATGATTTATTTTCTTATACTAACGGAGCTTACGAGTTTTCTGTTAAGTTTTGTGTTGTGAAGTTTTCAAGTTTTGGGTGAAGATTCGATGGACTAAGGAATAAGGAGTGGCAAAAGCCTAAGCTTGGGGATGCCCAAGGCACCCCAAGGTAAAATCTAAGGACACCAAAAAGCCTACGCTTGGTGATGCCCCGGAAGGCATCCCCTCTTTCGTCTTCGTTCATCGGTAACTTTACTTGGAGCTATATTTTTATTCACCACATGATATGTGTTTTGCTTGGAGCGTCATTTTATTTTCATTTGTTTTGCTTGCTGTTTGAATAATATACCAAGATATGAAATTCTTAAATGTTAGAGAGTCTTCACATAGTTGCATAATTATTCGACTACTCATTGATCTTCACTTATATCTTTTGGAGTAGTTTGTCATTTGCTCTAGTGCTTCACTTATATCTTTTGAGCTATATAATTTTTGCTTTAGTGCTTCACTTATATCTTTTAGAGTGGCGGTGCTTCTATTTTATAGAAATGATTGATCTCTCATGCTTCACTTATATTATTTCGAGAGTCCTTTAGAACAACATGAAAATAATAAAAACTTTCATACAAGTGCATTGAATACTGAGAGAAGTTTGATACTTGATGATTGTTTTGAGATATGGAGATGGTGATATTAGAGTCATGCTAGTTGAGTAGTTGTGAATTTGAGAAATACTTGTGTTAAAGTTTGTGATTCCCGTAGCATGCACGCATGGTGAACCGTTATGTGATGAAGTTGGAGCATGATTTATTTATTGATTGCCTTCCTTATGAGTGGCGGTCGGGGACGAGCGATGGTCTTTTCCTACCAATCTATCCCCCTAGGAGCATGCACGTAGTACTTTGTTACGATAACTAATAGATTTTTGCAATAAGTATGTGAGTTCTTTATGACTAATGTTGAGTCCATGGATTATACGCACTCTCACCCTTCCACCATTGCTAGCCTCTCTAGTACCGCGCAACTTTCGCCGGTACCATAAACCCACCATATATCTTCCTCAAAACAGCCACCATACCTACCTATTATGGAATTCCCATAGCCACTCTAAGAAATATTGCTATGCATCTTTCCACCATTCCGTTTATTATGACACGCTTCATCATTGTCATATTGCTTTGCATGATCATGTAGTTGACATCGTATTTGTGGCAAAGCCACCGTTCATAATTCTTTCATACATGTCACTCATGAGTCATTGCACACCCCAGTACACCGTCAGAGGCATTCATATAGAGTCATATTTTGTTCTAAGTGTCGAGTTGTAATTCTTGAGTTGTAAGTAAAAAGAAGTGTGATGATCATCATTATTAGAGCATTGTCCCAATGAGGAAAGGATGATGGAGACTATGATTCCCCAACAAGTCGGGATGAGACTCCGAACGAAAAATAAATTAAAAAAAGAGAAAAAAGAGGCCAAAAAAAGAGAAAAGGCCCAAAAAATGAGAGAAAAAGAGAGAAGGGGCAATGCTACTATCCTTTTACCACACTTGTGCTTCAAAGTAGCACCATGATCTTCATGATAGAGAGTCTCCTATGTTGTCACTTCCATATACTAGTGGGAATCTTTCATTATAGAACTTGGCTTGTATATTCTAATGATGGGCTTCCTCAAAATGCCCTAGGTCTTCGTGAGCAAGCGAGTTGGATGCACACCCACTAGTTTCTTTTGTTGAGCTTTCATACACTTATAGCTCTAGTGCATCCGTTGCATGGCAATCCCTACTCACTCACATTGATATCTATTGATGGGCATCTCCATAGCCCATTGATACGCCTAGTTGATGTGAGACTATCTTCTCCTTTTTGTCTTCTCCATAACCACCATTCCATTCCACCTATAGTGCTATGTTCATGGCTCACGCTCATGTATTGCGTGAAGATTGAAAAAGTTTGAGAACATCAAAAGTATGAAACAATTGCTTGGCTTGTCATCGGGGTTGTGCAAGATTTAAATATTTTGTGTGATGAAGATAGAGCATAGCCAGACTATATGATTTTGTAGGGATAGCATTGTTTGGCCATGTTATTTTGAGAAGACATGATTACTTTGTTTGTATGCTTGAAGTATTATTAAGTATATGTCAATATTAAACTTTTGTCTTGATTCTTATGGATCTGAATATTCTTGCCACAATAAAGAGAACTACATGGATAAATATGTTAGGTAGCATTCCACATAAAAAATTCTGTTTTTATCATTTACTTACTCGAGGACGAGCAAGAATTAAGCTTGGGGATGCTTGATACGTCTCCAACGTATCTATAAATTTTGATTGCTCCATGCTATTATATTATCTGTTTTGGATGTTTATGGGCTTTATTATACACTTTTATATTATTTTTGGGACTAACCTATTAACTGGAGGCCCATCCCAAATTGTTGTTTTCTTGCCTATTTCTGGAACGGAATGAAACCTTCGGGAGAGCTATTTTTGGAACGGAAGCAATCCAGGAGACTTGGAGTAGACGTCAGGGAAGATTCGAGGTGGCCACGAGGCAGGGAGGCACGCCTGCCCCCCGGGCGCGCCCCCACCCTCGTGGGCCCCTCGTGGCTCCCCTGACCGACTTCTTTCGCCTATATATGTCCATATACCCTAGAAACATCGGGGAGCAGAATAGATCAGGAGTTCCGCTGCCAGAAGCCTCTGTAGGCACCGAAAACCAATCTAGACCCATTTCGGCACCCTGCCGGAGGGGGGAATCCCTCTCCGGTGGCCATCTTCATCATCCAGGCGCTCTCCATGACGAGGAGAGAGTAGTTCACCCTCGGGGCTGAGGGTATGTACCAATAGCTATGTGTTTGATCTCTCTCTCTCTCTCTCTCTCTCTCTCTCTCTTGTTCTTGAGGTGGTACGATCTTGATGTATCACGAGCTTTGCTATTATAGTTGGATCTTATGATGTTTCTCCCCCTCTACTCTCTTGTGATGAATTGAGTTTTCCCTTTGAAGTTATCTTATCGGATTGAGTCTTTAAGGATTTGAGAACACTTGATGTATGTCTTGCATGTGCTTATTTGTGGTGACAATGGGATATCACGTGATCCACTTGATGTATGTGTTGGTGATCAACTTGCGAGTTCCGTGACCTCGTGAACTTATGCATAGGGGTTGGCACACGTTTTCATCTTGACTCTCCGGTGGAAACTTTGGGGCACTCTTTGAAGTTCTTTGTGTTGGTTGAATAGATGAATCTGAGATTGTGTGATGCATATCGTATAATCATACCCACGGATACTTGAGGTGACATTGGAGTATCTAGGTGACATTAGGGTTTTGGTTGATTTGTATCTTAAGGTGTTATTCTAGTACGAACTCTATGATAGATCAAACGGAAAGGATAGCTTCATGTTATTTTACTACGGACTCTTGAATAGATCGATCAGGAAGGATAACTTTGAGGTGGTTTCGTACCCTACCATAATCTCTTCGTTTGTTCTCTGCTATTAGTGACTTTGGAGTGACTCTTTGTTGCATGTTGAGGGATAGTTATATGATCCAATTATGTTATTATTGTTGGGAGGACTTGCACTAGTGAAAGTATGAACCCTAGGCCTTGTTTCAACACATTGCAATACCGTTTACGCTCACTTTTACCACTTGTTACCTTGCTGTTTTTATATTTTCAGATTACAAAACCATTATCTACTATCCATATTGCACTTGTATCACCATCTCTTCGCCGAACTAGTGCACCTATACAATTTACCATTGTATTGGGTGTGTTGGGGACACAAGAGACTCTTTGTTATTTGGTTGCAGGGTTGTTTGAGAGAGACCATCTTCATCCTATGCCTCCCACGGATTGATAAACCTTAGGTCATCCACTTGAGGGAAATTTGCTACTGTCCTACAAACCTCTGCACTTGGAGGCCCAACAACGTCTACAAGAAGAAGGTTGTGTAGTAGACATGAAATTTCTTGATGAACAACTTGCTAGGGCTAGAGAGAATGAAATTGTTGGAACTGATAATATTGATGAACGTGATGATGAAGATTCTCCCCCTAGATATCAATTGCCTGTTGTGCGTGAGGTTTATGTTATGGATGAAGAAACTGCTAGAGGCTTTCTTGCCTGCAATGATAGAAGTGATCTTAAGAAACTATTATCTAAGCTGAAAGAAAAATCTCTGAATGCTAGAATGAAATATGATCCTGCTTATGCTACTTCACCTATTTTTGTTACTGATAAGGATTATGATTCTCAGTTGATCCCGATATAATTACTTTGGTTGAATCTGATCCTTTCTATGGCTATGAATCTGAAACAGTTGTGGCACATCTTACTAAATTAAATGATATAGCTACCCTGTTCACTAATGATGAGAAAACTCACTACTATTATATCCTTAAATTATTTCCGTTCTCATTAAAGGATGATGCTAAGATATGGTTTAATTCTCTTGATCCTGGTTGTGTGCGTAGTCCTCAGGATATGATTTATTACTTCCCTGCTAAATATTTCCCCGCTCATAAGAAACAAGTTGCTAAGGGGAATATATAATTTTGTGCAAATTGAAGAAGAGAGTCTCCCACAAGCTTGGGGGAGGCTTATCCGATTACTTAATGATTTGCTTGATCATCCTCTCAAGAAAAATGAAATACTTGATATCTTTTATAAATGACTAACTGATGCTTCCAGAGACCACCTGGATAGTTGTGTTGGTCGTGTTTTCAGGGAAAGAACAGTTGATCAAGCTGAAATTCTATTGAATAATATGTTGACCAATGAAAATAATTAGACACTTCCTGAACCAACTCCTAAGCCAACTCCGAAGAAAAGGGGTATTCTATTTCTCAGTCCTGAAGATATGCCAGAGGCAAAGAAATCTATGAAAGAAAAAGGTATAAAAGCTGAAGATGTTAAGAATTTACCTCCTGTTGAAGAAATGCATGGTCTTAATTCATCACCTATTGAAGAAATACATGGTCTTGATAACCCGACACATGTAGTAAAGGTAAATTCTCTCTATAGATATGATAAAGCTGAAATCCCTCCTGCTAAGTTTGCTAGCCAATGTTTGGATGAATTTGATAACTTTATGGTTAAGCAAGAAGATTTTAATGCTTATTTTGGTAGACAACCGAAACACAATGCTTGTATGACTGAACACTTGAGTGATTTATATGGCTAGTGTTAAAGGTGAACTTAAAAACTTATTAGTAAACATGCTTCTATGGTTACCACTCAAGTAGAACAAGTACTTAAAGCTCAGAATGATTTGCTCAATGAATTGAATAGTAAGAATAATGACTTTGCTGTTAGAGTTGCAACTAGAGGAGGTAAAGTGACTCAAGAACCTTTGTATCCTGAGGGCCACCCTAAGAGAATTGAGCAAGATTCTCAGGGAACTAATATTGATGCACCTAGTACTTCTAAGAGGAAGAAAAAGAACAATGATAGGACTTTGCATGCTTCTAGTGAACCTATTGTTGACACACATGAGAATTCTAATGATATTTCTATCTCTGATGCTGAAACACAATCTAGTAATGAACATGAACCTAGTGATACTGTTAATGATGATGTTCATATTGATGCTCAACCTAGCAATGATAATGATGTAGAGGTTGAACCTGCTGTTGATCTTGATAACCCACAATCAAAGAATCAACGTTATGATAAGAGAGACTTTTTTGCTAGGAAGCACGATAAAGAAAGAGAACCATGGGTTCAGAAACCCATGCCTTTTCCTCCTAAACCATTCAAGAAAAATGATGATGAGGATTTTGAGCGCTTTGCTGAAATGATTAGACCTATATTTTTGCGTATGCGTTTAACTGATATGCTTAAAATGAATCCTTATGCTAAATATATGAAAGATATAGTTACAAATAAGAGAAAGATACCAGAAGCTCAAATTTCCACCATGCTTGCTAATTACACTTTTAAGGGTGGAATACCAAAGAAACTTGGAGATCCAAGAGTACCAACTATACCATGCTCCATTAAAAGAAACTATGTTAAAGCTGCTTTATGTGAGCTTGGAGTCGGTGTTAGTGTTATGCCTCTCTCTTTATATCGTAGACTTGATTTGAATAAGTTGACACCTATTGAATTATCTTTGCAAATGGCTGACAAATCAACTGCTATACCTGTCGGTATTTGTGAGAATGTGCCTGTTGTGGTTGCAAACGTTACTATTTTAACGGACTTTGTTATTCTTGATATTCCCGAGGACGATAGTATGTCTATTATTCTTGGAAGACCCTTTTTGAATACTGCAGGTGCTGTTATTGATTGCACCAAAGGCAATTTCACTTTTCATGTTAATGGTAATGAGCATACGGTACACTTTCCTAGGAAACAACCTCAAGTCCACAGTATCAATTATATTGGAAAAATTTCAACAATCACTATTGGAGGTTTTGAATTTCCTCTTCCTAATATCAAGAAGAAATACGATATTCTTATTGTTGGGGACATGCATATCCCCGTTGAGGTAACCTAGTGTTATTCGAAATTTCTCCGGTTTCATGTTACTCGAAATGAGTTTGTTAACAAGACCTGATCAACCTTGTTAGTGGATTCCTTTTGATGAGCATGATATGGATGAAGTTAGAAAAGACAACTCTCTGTACCCTCCTTTTACTTTCTGTTTATTTATATTAAATAAAGCAAAAATAGTATTTTCTGTCTGTTTTCTGAATTATCCATGCAATAAAAATACCTCGAAAATAAAAGTTCTCCAAATGCCCTGAAATTTAAATATGCTTTTCCTAGAATATTTGAGAATATCTGACACTGAAAACACAGCAGGGGGAGCAGCCACGTGCCCACGAGGGTGGAGGGCGCGCCCACCCCCTGGGCGTGCCCCCTGCCTCGTGGAACCCACGTGGGTCCCCTCCACTTATTCCAGCCACCACACACTCCTTCTTCCTCCCAAAAAAATCACTAGCCAGCTCAAACCCGAGTTCTTGCTCATCTTGCTGCCATTTTCGATCTCCTAGCTCAGAGCTCCATTCAGAAAACTACTTTGGGGGATTGTTCTTTGGTATGTGACTCCTCCAATGGTCCAATTAGTTTTTGTTCTAGTGCTTTATTCATTGCAAAATTTTGCTCCTTAGGTGACCCTGTTCTTGAGCTTGCATGTCAAATTTATGTGGTCAAAGGTAGTTTTAATGCATGATATGGCCTCTAGGCACTTGTAGGAGTAGTTGCTATCAATTTTGTTGAGTTTGGTTCACTTTTATTTTAAGTTACTAAAAATTTCAGAAAAATTTCAGAGGAAGAAATATGTTTAGGAAAATGTACCAAGGTGGTTCTTCAAGGAAGCAAGGACCCAGTCCCGCAATACGCGATGCAGACGATGAACAACCAGGGGATGCTCAAGTGCGGCCTTGTGAATGGCCGTTAGAGGACTTCATGGTTAGAGCAGGAATCAAGGAGGAATTTAAAGCATATGTGTGCAATGCCGATCTTGAGGGCTTCATGGCAGATAAGTGCCGTCAGTACCACTATCTCACTGATTCCTTTGTGAGAAGGTTTGAATTTTCATCATCACGCAGTTCTCAAACCGTCCTGTTTGATCTTTATGATAAATCTTATACCATGGACTTAGAAGATTTTAACACTGCTTGTAAACTCTCACAGTGGGGTAATGTTAGTGAACCTCGCAAATCTGAATATAGAGATTTTCTTGCTAGTATAACTGTGGGGGAATCTAGAGATGTAACACAAGCCACCATAGGGAGCACTCATTTTCCCGCTATACATTATTTCTCTCTCTTCATAGGAAGGTGCATAAATGGTAAAGATGAAGCATGTCACATGTGTGTACCCGATCTTAGCGTTCTCAGGAGTGCTGTTTTAGGAGATAAACAATAAAACTTGGGGGCTATTGTTGCACGTAGGTTGCATAATAATAGTATTCATGGAGATTTCTTTGGTGGAATTTATGCAACTCGTATAGCTAATTTTCTTGAGATACCCATACGTGGAGATGATATTGAGTTGCCTCCTTCTTATCTAGATTATGATGCTATGGTTCATCATCAATTTATTGAGAGGAACGACCAGTCCCTCCAGTACCGACTAATCTTTGACAGACGATGCACCTATCACATCGCTCTCCCTGCTCCCGCTTTCGTTGACTTTCAGGCAAGGGGAGATATGTTATAACCAGGGAGGAGGCCACCGAGTATGAGAGGAGGGCGGAGGTAGCCCGCCTCCATGCTGCAGCGCTCCAGGCAGTAGCTGATGCATCTCAGTACGACCCCAGCTTCAACTTCGGATATCCACCAGGCCATCCGTGGGCATAGACCAACTTAGGCCAAAAGCCTAAGCATGAGGGAGTACGTATTTCTCACCGACATTACATTCCTGTTCACACACTCATGCTAGTTGTCGGTGCTCATACTTTTTCATTGTAATATGCATGCTAGTTTATTTCCCTTTTTATGCTTTCTTCTTGTGTGTTTGATAAACCTCAAGAAAAAACCAAAAAAATTTAGTTGTAGCTTTTAGTTAGTTTACTTTCCATGCCTGTAGTAGTAGTAATTAAAAAGAAAACCCAAAAAGATTTCTCGTTCTTCTTTTGCTTGTTGGGAGCTTTCCCATGTAAATAGTTTTGTTTCTTTTCTTTGGGGGTCGAGAGGAGAAGACCATAATGAAAATGTTGAGTGGCTCTCATATGCATTATTGTTGACCTAACAAAGAGCCCATATTACCTTGTCTTCTCTCTTGAATTGAATGCTTGCAGACTCCAACTTAGTTCAATGCACGTGCACTATTATTATTATCCACACTATTCGGTCATGCAAGTGAAATGCAATAATGATGATATATGATGAACTTATTGAGATGAGAAAAGCTGGTATGAACTCGACCTCTCTTGTTTTTGTAAATATGATTAGTTCATCGTTCCTGATTCAACCTATTATGAAAGAAACATGTTTGCAATGACAATTAGAGATTATAGTTGCTTATGCCATGCTTAATTAGCTAGGATCTTATAATTGTTTACCTTGTGTGCCAACATGTTATTAAAATGGTTGTGATGTAGTATGATAGGGTGGTATCCTCCTTTGAACGATTCGAGTGGCTTGACTTGGCACATGTTCACACATGTAGTTGAAACAAAATCAACATAGCCTCTATGATATTTATGTTCATGGTGCATTATATCCTACTCATGCTTGCATTCGGTGTTGATTAATTTTAATGCATGTTCGTGACTGTTGTCACTCTCTAGCTGGTCGCTTCCCAGTCTTTTTCTAGCCTTCACTTGTACTAAGCGGGAATACTGCTTGTGCATCCAACTCCATAAACCCCAAAGTTGTTCCATATGAGTCCACCATACCTACCTATATATGGTATCTACCTGCCGTTCCAAGTAAATTTGTATGTGCCAAACTCTAAACCTTCAAATAACATTCTGTTTTGTATGCTCGAATAGCTCATGTACCAACTAGGGATGTCTGTATATTCCATGCTAGGCGGGTTATTCTCAAGAGGAGTGGACTCAGCTCCTCACTCACGAGAAAATGGCTGGTCACCGGTGTCGGTGTCAAAACCAGTGGATCTCGGGTAGGGAGTCCCGAACTGTGCGTCTAGGATCAATGGTAACAGGAGACGAGGGACACGATGTTTACCTAGGTTCGGGCCCTCTCTATGGAGTTAATACCCTATGTCCTGCTTGATTGATATTGATGAATATGAGTGTTACATGAGTTGATCTACCACGAGATCATAATGGCTAAACCCTAGAAGTCTAGCCTATATGGGTATGGTAATGAGTATATGTGTTGACCTTTTCGAACTATCCCCTTCGGTTTATATAGACACCGAGAGGATCTAGGGTTTACATGGAATCAGTTACATAAGAAGGAATCTTCGATCACCAAGCTTGGCTTCCACGCCAAGTAGAGTCCAATCCGGACACGGTGCATTCTGCGGCCTTCATGTCTTCACAACCTATCAGTCCGGCCCGTGGATTACAGGCCAGACGTCCGATGACCCCTTAGTCCAGGACTCCCTCAGTAGCCCCTGAACCTGGCTTTCAATGAGGAGGAGTCCGGCGCGCTGATTGTCTTCGGCATTGTAAGGCAGGTTCCCCTTTCTCTGAGCTCCAAGATAATCTTCGGATACAATGATAGTATCCTGACCTATTACGCACACCATACACAACCGCAGAGAGAATATATTTTTTCACATGAGTTCTATCTGCTGACAGCTTTTTACAACACGGCATTACACTTGTTCGGTCATAATTTTGAATCGCTTTTCGTCTGCCGCTCCACGTCTTGAGACGCTGTTGCCATTGGCACGTCTTGTCAAAGCAGAGATCGTGTCCCCTTATCGCGGGATTCTCATCCATGCGGGCATGGGTAACCCAACCGTGCCGTTTATACATCCCTTGGAAATAGGCGAGTTTTTAGGACGAGTGGGGAGGCACTTGATATTCGCGGCCTTTATAAGGGGATAAGGACACTCTCCCTTTACCCACACCCTTCTTCATCTTCAGTCCTTCCGTCCTCGAGCTCTAGCACCCAAGCTTTTAGATTTTCCTCGTTCGAGAAAGCACTCCAGTCATGTCTGGATCCGGAGCTGGAGGCAAGTGGATGGCCTCCTCCGTTAATAAGAAGGACATCATGGAGCTTCGGGAGGCCGGTTATCTAGCCAAGGAGATTGCTCACCGACTCCCAGCAAAATGGCAAATCGTCCCTACCCGCGAGCCCCATGAGAGGGTTGTGTTTCTCCCACACTTCGTCCGTGGGCTGGGATTCTCTCTTCATCCATTTGTCCGTGGATTGATGTTTTACTATGGGTTGTACTTCCACGATCTGGCCCCCAACTTTATCCTTAATATCTCCGCATTCATAGTTGTGTGCAAAGCCTTTCTCCGCATCCCACCTCACTTTGTCCTATGACTGAAGACTTTTAATGTAAAGCCAAAGGTGGTGCGCGGCCAACAGGCCGAGTGCAGATGTGCCATGGTGGGCAAGATGCCCAATACCACCTGGCTTGAAGGCTCCTTTGTAGAGACGGTGAAGGGATGGAAATCGAGGTGGTTCTATATCACCGAGCCGCGCGACGCCAACTGGGCGGCGGCTCCCAAATTCCGATCCGAAGTCCCGATGCGTCTTACGTCCTGGCAAGAGAAGGGCCTGACCTGGGGATCTTTGGAAGATATCACGAGGCTCCAAACATGCCTCCAGAACATGATAACCTGGAAGATTAAGCTCGTTGATGTGATCCAGGTCATGCTTGTACGCCGGATCCTTCCATGTCAGCGCCGGACCTGTTATTTGTGGGAGTTCGATTCGGCCGAGCACCAGACGCTGCTAAGGCTTTTCGGCACGACGCATGAAGATATCTGGAAGGTGCTCTTCAAGGGCAGAGAGACGCCGCCATCCTTGACCAAAGATCACAGGCTCAATTTCAAGCGTCAGGCCAATTCGGTAAGCCATCAAGGTATAATCTTTAAGGACACACCTCGAGGAAGGATACTAAGCCTTCTTATCAATTTCTTTTTCAGGCCTGGGTCAACCTAGCGGGACGGATTAATAGTCCGGCTCCACTGCCCGAATACGAAGAAACCCCACTCCTTACGAAGATGCTATTTCCAGCGCCTTACGACGTGCCGGAAAAGAAGGTCAAAACCACGGCCAAAGGGACCAGTAGGGACTTCGCCGAAGGAGCACCTTGGTCATCTCGTCTGACGATGAGACAGACCCCTCAGTCACCGACGATGACGACGAGGAGGGAGGCGACTCCCCTCCTGCAAGAGATAGGGAGAAAAGGGAGGGCTCTACGAGTTTGGGGCAGAGGCGCCCAAGAGGGAGAGAGGCTCCCTCGCGGATAACTCCGCGTGGGATGTTGATAGCAGTCCAGAGCGACCTTGTCAGACCAAGCCTCAGGCCGCCTCGTGAGTACCAGAATCAAAAACATCTGGCCTTCTCGGTTTGTAATATTAATGCATCTTAAACCTTGTCATTGCAGTCCGGCACGCGATGGCTCCCCGCGATCCTCGACAGAGGATTCGCTGGATTCGAAGGAGATGGCTAGCATGTCTTCGCCACCTGCTCATTCCATCTCACCAAAGGGTGATGACGAGGTGGTGTCCAAAAAGACTTTCCTAGGCCAGGAGGAGATTCCGAAGACCATCGGGGCAACGTCCCAGGATGACTCTTCGGCCGCCGGACATATGGGGGAAAAGTCCCCACGGGGACTGGTGATTGGGCCCGAGTTCCCTCTGGGCCTCAGCCGGGTGCCATTCCGGAGATCTACATGGCTCTGGGGCCCAGCGAACGGAATTCCCCCATAGGAGGGAATGTGCCTCTTCCACCGGTGACCTCTGTCCAACCAGAGGCACCGGATAATCTGCTGGAGGCGCTACGAGGCGCCTCTATCATGGATGAGCATCGTTTCCTTATGGACACGGTAATAGAGAAGGTTCAGTTTGTCAACAACGGACTGGCCGAAGACTGCACCGGCCTTCTAACGGGCTTTGAGGTGAGTAATGTGATTGTAGAAAAAATATCACCGTATAGACAGTAGCCCCTGATGCTTTGTTTTGGTGTTCGGGAGGAAAAGCCAAACAGAGGATCGAGAATAAATATCGTAGGAGTCTAACATGAGTTGTCTGTGTGAATAAGCAGGTATCGCTGCAGGCTGCCACTGCTCATGCTGCGGAAGTTTCCGAACTGAAGCGGAAACTGGAGCGAGCCGAGGAGGAGCTCGGCCTCGTGAAGAAGCAGCTGGAAGATAGCCAAGGTATGCAGTAACCTGTGGGCACATTTCGAAAAAATGAGTAGTCCAGCCAGACTAAAGTGTCGTAAACTTTATTAGTGACCATGACCGAGGTGGCGTCCCTTAAGAGGGCGTTAGCCGAGGCCGAGGACAAAGCGGCCAAGGAACGCGTCGCGCGCGAGAAGCACAAGGCCTAGGTTGGTGAGGCGCAGCAACAGCTCTAGGGCGCGATCGAGAGGTTTGAGTCCTTGGAGCGTGATTGTAAGGCGCAAGAGTCCGAACTGGCGAAGGCCCGCCGGAGCGCACATGATGCACGAGCCGAAGCCCAGGACGCCCTCCAGGAAGTTCAGGCAGCCAAAGAGATTGTAGCGGGTAATTCTTTCACCATGCAAAGCAAGTATGTAGAAGAAACGTTCCTTGTACTTATCCGAATTTGGGTTTTCCAGGGGCGTTTACGGATATGCCGCGCAGTATATCAGATGCTGCCGAGCACTATAGACACCAAGAAGGGATGTCGACGGAGAAGCTATTCTGGTCCCAATATCTTGGACCTGAATATCTGTTGTCCTTCAGCGACCAGCTAAAGCAGTTGGTCGAGCTGCACAGGTCGGTAGAGCTAGCTATGAAGGACATGATAGTCCAGCTGTGGCTTGCTGAGCCTATACCTAGCAGGTACTTCAGACTTGTTAAGCAACTTGTAAGTGCCTGTCCGTGGATCGAAGCCGTGAAGCGGTCGGTCTGTATTGAAGGTGCGCGTATGACCTTTGCCCGCGTCAAGACGCATTGGGCAAAGCTGGATGCCAAGAAGCTAATGATCGAGGAGCCGCCGGAGGGCAAGGAGCATCGTCGACCCGAGCTCTATTTTGATGGTGTCCTGGAGGGGTCCCGCCTTGTGGCGGAGCAATGTTCGAAGGATGTAATATTCCCATGAGAACATTTGTATTATCCTGTCCTGTAATATGGAACAATGATGTTATGTGTTATAACGCTCGTGATTTACATTTTACCTCCTGTGCGGCCGTTTATGAAATCTGAGGGTTGACCAGTCGTCAGCTTCTGTCCCCACATAGATAGTATGGGGGTGTTCGGTATAAATCTAAACACTCTTTACTCCACCTTCTGGTCCTTAAAGGAGGTGTTTAGCACAACAAACAAGGCAATCATACTATGCGGCCTTTACCGCCCTCACTTAGCCATAGGAGTTTGACAATTAAGAAAGTTGGCGAAGCCCCTGGTATTCGGAAGGCCGAACTAGGGGCGTTATACACGCCTAATCGGAGGAACCGATTCTTCGCAGGAAGCGGGAAAATCTCTAACGATTTGGAACCTCTCGAACAGCTGACCAGCTCTCGCCGCATCATGACAGTCAGTTTTCGGCTTTCTCTACTGAGGTGCTCGTCCGGAAGAACTAGGACACAATGCAGTAGTTCTCCCTTTACTACCCTAGCCGATATAGCAGAACGTAAGGTAGTAAGCATAGGAGCCGGGCAACCCAACTATTGACCAAAGACATGATTCGAAGCCGATGCATATAATGCTATAAGTTCGGGGTGCCGAACTATACTGAAAAAGTGTTTGGACTTTTATTGCCCTAATGCGGGGTGTAATGGAGCCCCTGGCGTAGTAATACGTACCATGGTGTATGTGTGCATTAAGTAACATATACAAAGGTGAGAAAACAGGAAAATTAGGTAATAAGCTGACGCCACCATTCATTCACCATTGTGATGTAATTGGTACGTCGAGGCGTACTTTGTGTGAATAATGCGATAAGAAAATAAAGCTATTTAACATGCCGTAGCCAAGGGCGAGCCGTGTGCGGGCATGTAGAACAAGTATGGCGATCGTTAATAGAGACCACCTGGGGGTTCCCTTGTATGCCAGAGCTCCTTGCCTCCTTGGTGTGTTCTGCAAATGGGTCGTCCGCATAGACCTCGAAAAGAGAAGAAAACTCGTAAAAAGGAAAAAGTAAAAGCGTGCGAATCCCAGGGTCGGTCGAGCCGTATAGTGGATCACGAACGAGTTATGCCTCCATCAATTCCCCATGGGGTTTTGAGTGCGTAGTTTATCTACGCGCGGTATTAGTGCCATTGCCTCATCGAGGCTGGGACGGAGGTCAAATTGCTAATTCGGCTCTTGACGAGCTGAGTTGTCCTGCGGCAGTGTGGTCCGGACCCTCTTGATGATGTCCAGGGGCTCGGTAGCCGAATTATAATGCTGCTTGAGAAGGCCGCTCTGTACCTCTGCTGCTAGGGCGGCAGTGTGCTCCTCTATACGGAGGGAGCGTTCCGTGTTTCCATTTACTGTAATGATGCCACGTGGGCCGGGCATCTTGACTTGAGATAAGTGTAATGTGGCACCACATTGAATCTAGCGAATGCGGTTCGTCCGAGCAAGGCGTGATAGCCGCTGCGAAATGGGACGATATCAAAGATTAGTTCTTCGCTTCGGAAGTTGTCCGGGGAACCGAAGACCACGTCCAGCGTGATTGAGCCCATACAACGGGCCTCTACGCCTGGTATAACTCCTTTAAAGGTAGTTATCATGGGCTTGATTTGTGAGGGATTAATGCCTATTTTGTGTACTGTATCCTGATAGAGCAGGTTGAGGCTGCTACCACCGTCCATTAGGACTCGTGTCATGTGAAATCCGTCGATGATTGGGTCGAGTACCAATGCGGCCGAACCGCCGTGACGGATGCTAGTTGGATGATCACGACGATCAAAGGTGATCGGTACTGACGACCATGGGTTGAATTTTGGGGCGACTGGCTCTACCGCATAAACGTCCCTATGTGCGCGCTTGCGCTCCCTTTTGGGGATGTGTGTAGCGTATATCATGTTCACCGTTTTGACATGAGGCGGGAATTTCTTCTGCCCCCCAGTGTTCGCCTGCCGGGGCTCCTCGTCTTCGTCCTCGCTCTGTGATTCCCCTTCCTTGTTTCTGCTATTTACCTTGCTGGCTTGCTTAAAGACCCGACAATCTCTGTTAGTATGGTTGGCCGGTTTGTCTGGGGTGCCATGTATCTGGCATGGACGATCGAGTATGTGGTCCAAGCTGGATGGTCCTCCGCCGTTCCCTTTATAGGGATTTTTTCGCTAGCCGGACTTGGAGCCACTGAATCCAGCGTGAATGGTAGTGTCATCGGTGTTATCGGCATTGCTTCGACGTTTGTGTCTGTTGCGCTGGAGCTTGCCGGTGCTGTTTTTGGCCTTGGAGGGGCCTGCTTCGTTGGCTGTGTTTGTACTGCGAGCCAGCCAACTATCCTCTCCCACGCAAAAGCGGGTCATAAGTGCTGTGAGGGCTTCCATGGACCTCGGCTTTTCTTGGCCGAGGTGGTGGGCGAGCCATTCATCACGGATGCTATGCTTAAAGGCCGCTAGGGCTTCGGCATCCGGACAGTCAACAATCTGGTTCTTTTTGGTTAGGAAACTAGTCTAGAATTTTTTGGCTGATTCTCCAGGTTGTTGAACTATGTGGCTTAAGTCATCAGCATCGGGTGGCTAGACATATGTACCTTGGAAGTTGTCAAGGAAGGCTTCTTCCAAGTCCTCCCAGCTGCCGATGGAGTTCTCATGCAGACTATTTAGCCAGTGTCGAGCTGGTCCTTTGAGCTTTAATGGGAGGTATTTGATGGCATGGAGGTCATCTCCTCAGGCCATGTGTATGTGAAGAATAAAATCTTCGATCCACACTGCCGGGACGGTTGTTCCGTCGTAGGATTCAATATTGACAGGCTTGAACCCCTCGGGGAATTCATGATCCAACACCTCGTCTGTGAAGCAGAGAGGGTGTGCGGCACCTCTATAGCGGGTTGCGTCACGGTGCATCTTCGGCGACGTCTAAGGGAGTCCTGGATTAGGGGGTCCTCGGACAGCCGGACTATATACTTTGGCCGGACTGTTGGACTATGAAGATACAAGATTGAAGACTTCGTCCCATGTTCGGATGTGACTCTCCTTTGCGTGGAAGGCAAGCTTGGCGATTCGGATATGTTGATCTCCTTCTCTGTAACCGACTCTGTGTAACCCTAGCCCCCTCCGGTGTCTATATAAACCGAAGGGTTTAGTCCGTAGGACAACAACAATCAGAATCATAGGCTAGCTTCTAGGGTTTAGCCTCTACGATCTCGTGGTAGATCAACTCTTGTAATACTCATACCATCAAGATCAATCAAGCAGGAAGTAGGGTATTACCTCCATTGAGAGGGCCCGAACCTGGGTAAACATTGTGTCCCCCGCCTCATGTTACCATCAGCCTTAGACGCACAGTTCGGGACCCCCTACCCGAGATCCGCTGGTTTTGACCCCGACATTGGTGCTTTCATTGAGAGTTCCACTGTGCCGTCACGATAAGACTTGATGGCTCGTCTTGTTGTCAAGGACAACATTACCTCTGGGGGAGCCCTAGCTGTAGGCCAAACTCTCTGACTAGGCGGCTTCATCATGACCGCCTATTCGGCCGTCGCGCCGACGATGACTTCTTGGGTCATCGAAAACAGCCTCCACATCGGCTCGGGATTCACCGAGCAGATGGATCCAATGGAGCTCTCTTCCTTGAATGAGCTCTTGGATCGCATCGCTGCCTTGGGAGTCGCTACGAACTATGATCGGATCGGGCTTAAACCCGACTGAGGGAGTCCTGGATTAGGGGGTCTCCGGACAGCCGGACTATATCCTTTGGCTGGACTGTTGGACTATGAAGATACAAGATTGAAGACTTCGTCCCATGTCCGGATGGGACTCTCCTTGGCGTGGAAGGCAAGCTAGGCAATACGGATATGTATATCTCCTCCTTTGTAACCGACCTTGTGTAACCCTAGCCCCCTCCGGTGTCTATATAAATCGGAGGGGTTTAGTCCGTAGGACAACATACAATCATACCATAGGCTAGCTTCTAGGGTTTAGCCTCGCTGATCTCGTGGTAGATCAGCTCTTGTACTATTCATATTATCAAGAATAATCAAGCAAGACGTAGGGTTTTACCTCCATCAAGAGGGCCCGAACCTGGGTAAAACATCATGTTCCCTGCCTCCTGTTACCATCCGCCTTAGACGCACAGTTCAGGACCCCCTACCCGAGATCCGCCGGTTTTGACACGGACATTGGTGCTTTCATTGAGAGTTCCTCTGTGTCGTCACCGTTAGGCTTGATGGCTCCTTCGATCATCGATAGCGATGCAGTCCAGGGTGAGACTTTTCTCCCTGAACAGATCTTTGTATTCGGCAGCTTCGCACTGCGGGCCAACTCGCTTGGCCATCTGGAGCAGATCAAGAGTTACGCCCCTAGCCACCAGGTCAGGTTTGGAAGCTTAAACTACACGGCCGACATCCGTGGATACTTGATCTTTGACGGATTTGAGCCCTTGCCGAGTGCGCCGCACAATGACGATGAGCATGATTTAGCTCTACCATCGGACAGTGTTCAGGAGACCGCATCGGCAACCGCTTCGACCCTCAATTCGGAGCCAATTGCGCCATCCATGGATGGGTGGATAGACCCCGCCACGGAGGCCGTATTCTCAGCGACGATCGAGCCGAGTATCGACCTTACCCTTCACGGGAGCCGTGACGCCGAACTGCCGGATTCTTCCCCGGCCACGGACTCCGAACCGCCTGCGCCTGTGCCTATCGAACCCGACTGGGCGCCGATCATGGAGTTCACCTCCGCGGATATCTTTCAGCACTCACCCTTCAGCGACATACTGAACTCATTAAGGTCTCTCTCCCTGTCAGGAGAGTCCTAGACGAACTATGTTCGGCAGGATTGGGATGCGGATGACGAAGAAATTCGCCGCCCACCCACCACCCACTTAGTAGCCACTGTCGACAATTTGACCGACATGCTCGACTTCGACTCCAAAGACATCGACGGTATGGACGATGATGCGGGAGACGAAGAGGAACCACTGCCCACAGGGCACTGGACAACCACCTCATCATATGATATATACATGGTGGACACACCCAAAGAAGGCAATGGCGACGGGACGGTGGAGGATGACCCCTCCAAGAAGAAACCCAAGCGCCGACGTCAGCAGCGCCGCTCTAAGTCTCGCCAAAGCAAAAGGGGTGACACCGGCACAGGAGATAATAGCACTCCGAACAGTGCCGAAGACGACAACAATCCCCTCCAGCAAGATTTAGAGCAGGAGGATGGAGAAGCCAGCCCTCCCGAGAGAGCGGCAGATGGAGAGGCGGAGGATGATAATTACATGCCTCCCTCTGAAGACGAGGCAAGCCTCGACGACGATGAATTTGTCGTGCCGGAGGATCCCACCGAGCAAGAGTGCTTCAAGCGCTGGCTTATAGCCATGGCAAATAGCCTTAAGAAAAAGCAGCAGCAGCTTCAAGCTGATCAAGATTTGCTAGCTGACAAATGGACTAAAGTCCTTGCGGCCGAGGAATATGAACTCGAACGCCCCTCCAAGAGTTACCCAAAGAGCATGTTGCTACCCCGACTGGAGGAGGAAGCATTAAAACCTACATCTCCAGCATATGACGCGGCCGATCGGCCACCTCGTGGCCACGACAGAGAGGCATTTCAGCCAAAAACTCAGCCCGCACCCCGACGCCACGCAATAAAAATGACAAGGCACGGGGAAACACACTAGACCTGCGAGACATATTGGAGGACAAAGCAAAACACGCAAGATCGATCTACGGATCACGAGGGCGCGCCACTACGCGAGACGATAACCGTCACACCGTATACAGTAAAAGTAAATCCGGCCGGGCCGAACACAGTGGACAAGACTCATTCGAGTTGCGTCGCGACATAGCCCACTACAGAGGCGCCGCACACCCCATATGCTTCACAGACGAAGTAATGGATCACCAAATCCCAGAGGATTTCAAACCCGTAAATATCGAATCATACGACAGCACAATAGATCATGCGATATGGATCGATGACTTCCTCCTGCACATCCACATGGCCCACGGACGATCTACACGCCATCAAATACCTCCCACTCAAGCTCAAAGGACCAGCTCGGCATTTTCTCAACAGCCTGCCAGCAGAATCCATTGGCTGTTGGGAAGATCTGGAAGCCGCATTCCTCGACAACTTCCAGGGCACTTGTGTGCGACCACCAGATGCCGATGACTTGAGCCACATAATTCAGCAGCCAGAGGAATCGGCCAGGCAATTCTGGACACGGTTCCTGACAAAGAAAAATAAAATCGTCGACTGTCCGGATGTAGAGGCCCTAGCAGCTTTTAAGCACAACATCTGCGACGAGTGGCTCGCCCGGCACCTTGGCTAGGAAAAACCAAAATCTATGGCAGCCCTCACGACACTCATGACCCGCTTTTGCGCGGGAGAAGACAGTTGGCTGGCTCGCAGAAATAACATATCAAAGAACCACGGTACTTCAGATACCAAGGATAGCAATGGCAGGTCACGTCACAACAAACATAAGCGCCGCGTCAATAGCGACAATACCGAGGATACGACAGTCAATGCCAGATTCAGAGGCTCTAAACCCGGTCAGCGGAAAAAGCCATTCAAAAGAAGCACTCCGGGCCCGTCCAGTTTGGACCGTATACTCGATCGCTCGTGCCAAATACATGGCACCCCCGATAAGCCAGCCAACCACACCAACAGGGAATGTTGGGTGTTCAAGCAGGCTAGCAAGTTAAACACCGAAAACAAAGATAAGGGGCTACATAGCGATGACGAGGAGGAGCCCCGGTAGCCGAACATCGGAGGGCAGAAGAGGTCCCCCCCACAAGTGCGGATGGTGAACATTATATACGCAACCCACATCCCCAAGAGGGAGCAGAAGCATGCATTAAGGGATGTATATGCGTTAGAGCCAGTCGCCCCAAAGTTCAACCCATGGTCCTCCTATCCGATCACCTTCGATCACATGGACCATCCCACTAGTATCCGTCATGGCGGATTCGCCGCACTGGTCCTAGACCCAATCATCGACGGATTTCACCTCACTCGAGTCCTTATGGACGGCGGCAACAGCCTGAACCTGCTTTATCAGGACACAGTGCGCAAAATGGGTATAGACCCCTCAAGGATCAAACCCACAAAAACGATCTTCAAAGGCGTCATACCAGGTGTAGAGGCCCATTGCACAGGCTCAGTCACACTGGAAGTGGTCTTCAGATCCCCGGATAACTTCCGGGGCGAGGAGTTAATCTTTGATATAGTCTCGTTCCGCAGCGGCTATCATGCACTGCTCGTGCGAACCGCATTTGCGAGATTCAACGCGGTACCGCACTATGCATATCTCAAGCTCAAGATACCAGGACCTCGGGGGGTCATCACAGTCAATGGAAACACAGAGCGCTCTCTCCGCACGGAGGAGCACACGACGGCCCTCGCAGCAGAAGCGCAAAGCAGCCTCTTAAGGCAATTCGCCAGTTCGGCGATTAAAGACCCGGACACCTTCAAGCGTGCTTCGAAGTAATCGGCAACAAGACCGCCTGGCACATTCCGAGCTCGCATAGCAATGCGGCCCCCACCCCAGTCCCAGCCAGACGACAAAATCTGTGCCACACGTACATAATTACGCATTGAAAATACCATGGGCACATGTGGGGAGGGGGGCACGACTACGGTACGCCCCAAGACGCGGCTCAACCGCACTAGGGGCTTCCCGCTTTGTTATTTTTCTCTCTTTCAGGACGTTAATCTCTGGAAACCCCGTCCGGCAGTACGATTGCCGGACACACGATGCAACAACGAAGGAGGCAGAAAGCTACGTTGCACCATGGAACTCCCAGGTGGTCTCTGATAACGAGTGAATTACATGCTTTAAATACCATTGCTCAGCTTGCCCTTGGAGGGGACATGTCAAATAGTCCTACTTTTTTGCTTATCACACTAATTGTATCATTCTGCTTCAACGCACCTTTTTTGAATAAACAATGCATATCACTAGTCTATTATAGCATTCTCTATTCTTTTATATATATATGTTCATTCATGACATTCAGCACCCGTACACTCTGGTACGGCCAATAAGCCAGGGGCTTAAGCATACCCCATAATACGGCGTGAGAAGTCCGAACACTTTCGACAGTGCGACACCCCGAATTATAGCATTATATGCATCGGCTCCGAATCATGTCTTGGGTCAATAGTTGGGTTTGCCCGGCTCCTATGTTTTGGTACCTTATGTTCCACTATATCGGCTAAGGTAGCACTGGGAGAACTACTGCGATTGTGCCCCGGTTCATCTGGGCTAAGCACCTCAGTAGAGAAAGCTAAAACTGACTGTCATGATAAGGCGAGAGCTGGTCGCTGTTCGAGAGGTCTCGAGTCCCTAGAGACTTATGCCGCTTAGGGCGAGGAGTCGGCTTTGTTCGGCTTAGGCGTTCCGAATACTAGGGGCTTCGCCAAAATTTAAAATTGTAGACTTCTATGGCTAAGTGAGAGTGATAACGCATTATAGTTCGATTGCCTTGTTCGTTGTGCTGAGCACATCCCTCGAAGGACCCAACAATGGGAACAAGAGTGCTCAGATTTATCCCGAACACCCCAGCACTCGTGGCATGGGGGCAGAAGCCGACGACTGGCCATCTCTTAGATTTGATAAATGGCCGCACAGAAGGTAATATTTTAAATTCAAACAAGCGTTGCATAGCGCACATGAACAAGTTTTCATAATACAGGATCACACGAGCAAGTTTATTCAAAAATTGCATCCTTCGCACACTCGTCTGCCACAAGACGGGCACCCTTCAGGACACCCTCATAATACATCTCAGGGTGGCGATGCTCCTTGCCCTGCGGCGGCCCCTCCTTCACCAGCTTCTCGGTGTCCATCTTGGCCCAGTGCACCTTCGCACGGGCAAAAGCCCGGCGTGCACCTTCGATGCAGACGGATCGCTTTATGACTTCCAGCCATGGGCAGGCATCCACAAGCCGCCTCACCAGGCTGAAGTAGCTGTTGGGAAGGGAGTCGCCAGGACACATCCAGACTATAAGGCCCCTCATGGCTTGTTCGGCCGCCTTGTGCAGCTCGACCAGTTGCTTCAGCTGGTCTCTCACAGGCATCGAGTGTTCGGTCCCAATATACTAAGACCAGAACAACTTCTTCGTCGAGCTTCCCTCCTCAGCCTGGTAGTACTTTGTGGCATCTGACACGCTGCGAGGCAAATCTGCGAATGCTCCTGGAGAGCTCCGGACTCGGGTAAGTAACAAGTAATTTACTTTCACATGCTTGCTTTGCATAATGAATGCCTTACCCGCCGCTATCTTCTTCATCGCCTCAATTTCTTGGAGGGCCTTTTGGGCTTCAGCCTTGGCACGCTTTGTGCTCTCGAGGGCTGCGGCAAGCTCGGACTCTCGCGTCTTTGAGTCAAGCTCCAAAGTCTCGTGCTTCTTCACGAGAGCCTGGAGATCTTGCTGCACCTCGCCCACCCGTGCCTCCTGTTTCTCCCGCTCGATGCGCTCCTTGGCCACTTTGTTTTCGGCCTAGGACAACGCTTGCTTCAGGGTCGCCACTTCGGTCGTGGCCCCTGGCACATCCATGATGATCCTGTCATTTTGCAACCACATCTTTCTCTTTTATATATAGACAAGGTGTTACTTACCTTCGTTCTCCTCGAGCTGCCTCTTGGCAAGGCCGAGCTCTCCCTCGGACCGCTCGAGGTTCTGCTTTAGTGCGGTGACCTCCGCAGTTAGTGCGGCGGAGGTCAGCAGTGAAGCCTGCATATGCGTACAGACATACTTATATTAGACTCCTGCAGATATTATTTGATCCTCTATTCGGCTTTTCTTTGTGAACACCAAACAGAGCATCATGGGCTACTGTCTATGCGGTAATATTTTCCTATATTTTAAATACTTACCTCAAAGCCTGTTAGAAGGCTGGCACAGGCTTCAGTCAGTTCGCTCTTGGCGGACTGAACCTTCTTGATCACTGCACTCATAATAGTGCGGTGCTCTTCGTCGATGGAAGCGCCTCGAAGCGCTCCCAGCAGGTTGTCCGGAACCTCTGGATGGACAGAGGTCACTGGCACGGGCGGCTTGCCCCTCTTGGAAGGGGGCCGCCTGCCGGAGTCCAGAACCATTGGGGGTTCTGGCGCGGTCTTCGGCTGAGGGCCGAACTTGGAGCCCTTGGGAGTGTTGCTCCCTTTGCACTTGGAGTCCGGAAGGTCTCCTTGAGGCGCCTCCAGCTCTACCTCCCCTCGGTTAGGTGCCCCTTGAGACAATACCTCGACATTGTCCATAGGGCAAGGAGAGGAGGCGGATGGAAGTGGATCGCTATCCATATCCGACGAGTCCAAGGAACCGTCCGACGAGGATACGTCGATACGGGCTCGGGGCGGACTGCATGATCATATTCGACGTTAGGAGAAGTAGTGCAATAAAAGTATGCTATGAGTTACTCTGGTATCCGAATACTTACGACTTCGCCAGGGGCTTGGCCCTGAGCAGCCACTCGTCTTCGCCGTCGGCGGCGGAGGTGGAGCAGTCCAGAAGGAGAGTCCTTCCCTTCTTGGACCCTTCGACCTCCCCGGTTGGGGCGGCCTTCCTTTTCTTGTCTCCCCCGGCTAGAGGGGGAGAATCTTCATCTTCCTCCCCCTCGTTCTCATGGGAGGAGGGTGTCTTGGAGTTATCGGATGATGAGTCCGATACCACCTGGCGCCGGGAACTCTTTCAGGTTCCCGTGGCCTTCTTCTTGGTATATTTCTCTGGCACCCCATAAGGAGTCGGAGTCCGCATCTCTGCCAGGAGAGCATCTGCAGGGTCTTCGGGGAGAGGGGCCGGATAGTTAATCTGCTCCGATGTCTCCACCTAGTCCTGTCAAAGGCATGGGAGCTCAGACCCTGCGCATGGTTAAACTATGGAAAATAAAAACCCTACAAGGTGTACAGAACTTACCGGATTCGCAGGGCGCTTCGCGCTTAGCCCGCGGTCCTCGGTAAGGGGAGGGGGGACCTCAGCGCCCTTGAACAACACCTTCTAGACGTCCTTATGCGTCGTGTCGAAGAGCTCGCCTAGAGTCTGGTGCTGGGCCGGGTCGAACTCCCACAAGTTGAAAGCCCATTCTTGACACGGGAGGATCCGACGGAAGAGCATGACCTGGACTATGTTGACAAGCTTGAGTTTCTTGCCTGTCATGTTCCGGATACACTTCTGAAGTCCGTCCAGCTCCACCGATGAGCCCCAGGATAGGCCCTTCTCCTTCCAGGAAGTGAGTCGCGTGGGGATTCTGGATCGAAACTCGGGGACCGCCACCCAGTTGGCGTCGCGCGGCTCGGTGATGTAGAACCACCCCGATTGCCACCCCTTTATGGTCTCCACGAAGGAGCCCTCAAGCCACGTAACGTTGGGCATTTTGCCCACCATGGCTCTGCCGCATTCCGCTTGTTGGCTGCCTACTACCTTCGGTTTGACATTGAAGGTCTTCAGCCACAGGCCAAAGTGGGGCTGGACGCGGAGGAAGGCCTCGCACACGACGATGAATGCCGAGATCTTGAGGATAAAGTTCGGGGCCAGATCATGGAAGTCCAGCCCATAGTAGAACATAAGGCCGCGGACGAATGGATGGAGGGGAAACCCCAGTCCACAGACGAAGTGGGAGAGGAAAACCACCCTTTCGTAAGGTTCCGGGGTAGGGACAATCTGCCCCGCGGCGGGCAGCCGGTGCGCGATATCCGCGGCTAAGTATCCCGCCCCGCGTAGCTTTTTGATGTCTCCCTCCATGACGGAGGAGACCATCCACTTGCCTCCTGCTCCGGACATGTCTGGAGAGGGTTGAGGAGAAGGATGTGGACTTGGGCGCTGGAGCTTGAGTGCGCGAGAATGGATGAGCAAGGAGGAAGAAGGCGTGGGTAGAAAAAGGTGAAACCTTATCCCTTTATAAGGGCGGACGAAACTATGCGCCCCCACTAGCCTAGTAAAACTCGCTTATCCCCCAAGCGCCGTAATTGATGGCGCGGTTGGGTTACCCACGTCCGTATTGATGGGAATCCCATAATAAGGGGACATGATCTCTGCTTCGACAAGACGTGCCAAGGAAACCGCCTCGCGAAACACGCTGAGATAGGTTATGAAAAACGATTCGAATAAAGACCTGGTTGTGGTGTGATGTCACACTACGGGGTACGTCAGCAGATTAGATTTGTGTAAATATTATTCCCTCTACGGTGGTATGTGGAACTTATTTTGCAGGGTCGGACACTATCCTTGTATTCAAACTCTTCCGTGGTGTATTCGGAGGAGGAACCCGCCTTGCAATGCCGAAGACAACACTGCGCGCCGGACTCATCATCATTGAAGCCTGGTTCAGGGGCTACTGAGGGAGTCCTGGATTAGGGGGTCTCCGGACAGCCGGACTATATCCTTTGGCCGGACTGTTGGACTATGAAGATACAAGATTGAAGACTTCGTCCCGTGTCCGGATGGTACTCTCCTTGGCATGGAAAGGCAAGCTAGGCAATACGGATATGTATATCTCCTCCTTTGTAACCGACCTTGTGTAACCCTAGCCACCTCCAGTGTCTATATAAACTGGAGGGGTTTAGTCCGTAGGACAACATAAAATGATACCATAGGATAGCTTCTAGGGTTTAGCCTCTCTGATCTCATGGTAGATCAACTCTTGTACTACTCATATTATCAAGAATAATCAAGCAGGACGTAGGGTTTTACCTCCATCAAGAGGGCCCGAACCTGGGTAAAACATCGTGTTCCCTGCCTCCTGTTACCATCCGCCTTAGACACATAGTTCGGGACCCCCTACCCGAGATCCGCCGGTTTTGACACCGACACCGACCAAAGGGAGATTAACTCTCCGCTGGTCACCCATAAAATAGCGGTGGTGGAGGAGCAATGCGGCGATTCTTCCTCTATTTTGAGGACAAACTATGTCCGGATTCCAGAGCTCTCCGAGCCGGATACCCGTCTATGGGAGGACATGGCCCAAGCTTCGAACCTAGAATCGGACAGTGGGCTAGAACTATTGGGCAACGCCCTGGAGCCCGAACTGCCAAGCTCGAAAACTCCTCTGCCCCTGGGTCTCAGAACGGGTCAGGGTTTGGACCTAAATCTACCCACCCACCCTCACATAAGTGATCTTTCCCACATTAGACAAGAGCCCCAAGAGATAGTACATCACTATTGGGCCAGATTCCTCCTTGTAATGAGCAAGGTCAAGGACTGTCGCGAGGAAGACGCAATTTCATTCTTTTGCAAAAATTGCATGGACAAGAGAATCCTCAACGCCATAAGTCGACGTGACATAACACACTTCGCTGACTTGGCGGCCATAGTACAAAAGTACTGTGCGATGGAAAGCACCTGGAAAACCCAAACAAAATTCTGGGATCCTCTGGCTCTCACTAAACCCTCCGTCCGAACTAAAAGGGTGTACTCTCGTAAGTCACCCGATCCAATCACAAAGAAACCAAAGCCCACTACATGGCGTGGAACCGTATTGGAGGGATGGCTCAACGGGCCATGCAAAATTCACAGTACATCGGATACCATGCCAACACATAGCCTTAAAGCATGTTGGATACTCCGGCAGGTGGCCAGGAGCGGCGAGGATCTCCTCATCAACAATACCACAGAGCACCATCCCGTGGAAAATAACAATACAATACTGACAGTCTTCGAGACTTTCGCCTCAAATAATAGGCGCAAGCGAGCACTCCGCAGCCTCGCCGAAGTCTCCCACGCTGCAACAATAAATCCATGGAACGATACGGCTATATGATACATCTCCAACGTATCTATAATTTTTGATTGCTCCATGCTATATTATCTTCTCTTTTGGACATTATTGGGCTTAATTATCCACTTTTATATTATTTTTGGGACTAACCTATTAACCGGAGGCCCAGCCCAGAATTGCTGTTTTTTTTGCCTATTTTAGGGTTTCAAAGAAAAGGAATATCAAATGGAGTCCAAACGGAATAAAACCTTCGGGAACGTGATTTTTGGAACGAACAAGATCCAAGAGACTTGGACCCTATGTCAAGCAACCAACAGGGAGGCCACGAGGTAGGGGGCGCGTCTACCCCCCCAGGCGTGCCCTCCATCCTCGTGGGCCCCATGTTGCTCCACCGACGTACTTCTTCCTCCTATATATACCTACGTACCCCCAAATGATCAGATACGGAGCCAAAACCCTAATTCCACCACCGTAACTTTCTGTATCCATGAGATCCCATCTTGGGGCCTGTTCTGGAGCTTCGACGGAGGGGGCATCGGTCACGGAGGGTTTCTACATCAACACCATAGCCTCTCCGATGAAGTGTGAGTATTTTACCTCAGACCTTCGGGTCCATAGTTATTAGCTAGATGGCTTCTTCTCTCTTTTTGGATCTCAATACAAAGTTCTCCCCCTCTCTTGTGGAGATCTATTCGATGTAATCTTCTTTTGCGGTGTGTTTGTTGAGACCGATGAATTGTGGGTTTATGATCAATTTTATCTATGAACAATATTTGAATCTTCTCTGAATTCTTTTATGTATTATTGGTTATCTTTGCAAGTCTCTTCGAATTATCAGTTTGGTTTGGCCTACTAGATTGATCTTTCTTGCAATGGGAGAAGTGCTTAGCTTTCGGTTCAATCTTGCGGTGTCCTTTCCCAGTGACAGTAGGGGCAGCAAGGCACGTATTGTATTGTTGCCATCGAGGATAACAAGATGGGGTTTTCATCATATTGCATGAGTTTATCCCTCTACATCATGTCATCTTGCTTAAGGCGTTACTCTGTTCTTATGAACTTAATACTCTAGATGCAAGCTAGATAGCGGTCGATGTGTGGAGTAATAGTAGTAGATGCAGGCAGGAGTCGGTCTACTTGTCTTGGACGTGATGCCTATATACATGATCATACCTAGATATTCTCATAACTATGCTCAATTCTGTCAATTGCTCAACAATAATTGGTTCACCCACTGTAAAATACTTATGCTCTTGAGAGAAGCCACTAGTGAAACCTATGGCCCGCGGGTCTATCTTCTATCATATTAATCTTTCATCACTTAGTTACTTTCATTGCCTTTTATTTTACTTTGCATCTTTATCATAAAAATACCAAAAATATTTTCTTATCATATCTATCAGATCTCACTCTCGTAAGTGACCGTGTAGGGATTGACAACCCCTTATCATGTTGGTTGCGAGGATTTATTTGTTTTGTGCAGGTGCGAGGGACTAGCGCGTAGCCTCCTACTAGATTGATACCTTGGTTCTCAAGAACTGAGGGAAATACTTATGCTACTTTGCTGCATCACCCTTTCCTCTTCAAGGGAAAACCAACGCAGTGCTCAAGAGGTAGAGAGAAGGATTTCTGGCGCCGTTGCCGGGGAGGTCTACGCAAAAGTCAACATACCAAGTACCCATCACAAACCCTTATCTCCCGCATTACATTATTTTCCATTTGCCTCTCGTTTT
Source organism: Triticum dicoccoides (assembly GCF_002162155.2). Classification (NCBI taxonomy): domain Eukaryota; kingdom Viridiplantae; phylum Streptophyta; class Magnoliopsida; order Poales; family Poaceae; genus Triticum; species Triticum dicoccoides. The sequence goes on along the minus strand of NC_041382.1, from coordinate 134,635,484 downwards.
CCTCTCCCCCACTTCACCCTTGTCGTTTTATTCGCCCTCTCTCTCTATCCTCCCTCTCTTTCTCTATTTGCCTCTTTTTGCCCGTTCCTTGTTTGCTTGTGTGTTGGATTGCTTGCTTGTCGTTATGGCGAGTCCTCTATCTTCTCCGTTGTCTCCCGAGAATGAAATTCTAAATTTTAAGCAAAGGGAGGGAGAAAATCTAAAAGATGCTTGGTATAGAATTTGCAATGCTCAAAATAGATCTACCAGGAAGCAATCTACTTCCATTCTTCTTCGCAATTTTTATGTAGGCGCTACTCCTTGGCACAGATATATCCTTGATACCATTACTGGAGGGAACTTCTTGGGTAGCCATACTTTTGATTCTTATAATGCTATGATAGATTTGTTTGGCTCACCACCTCTTTTGGTTAATGGAACTATGTAAACTTTGGAGCATGTAATACAAAAACTTGAAATTATTGAAAATAAAGTTGCTACCGTTGAGTTAATTGAAAATTTCGATAAAAAGATCCACAACCAAATTACCCAATATGGATCAAAAGTAGGAGTAACTTTGAAAAATATTAAAGAGAAGGAACCTATAGTTAATGAAACAATAAATCATGATTCCACTAGAATCGATAAACTTGAGGGTATCATTACCAACTTGGGAACCGATTTTTCTTCGGTAAATAATACTCCAAGTCCTCCAACCAAAATTGCCAAGCTTATGTATGTTCCTAAAAATAAAGGTGAATCCTCTAGCAAAGAAACTGCGGATCTCAAATCTATAAGTGTTTATCCTAAACCTTTTTCTATCATTAAGGAACCATTTGCTACTAATGATTTTTTCGATCTTGTGCCTAAAAGTTTGATAATAAATAACAAGAAAGAAATTCCTAAGGACGGTAGATGCCTCATTGAAGAATTACCTACCAAAAATGGCAATACCTAGATCTATCCTTGCTTTTTATGCCTAGCTAGAGGCGTTAAACGATAGCGCTTGTTGGGAGGCAACCCAATTTTATTTTTATTCTTGCTTTTTGCTTCTGTTTAGTAATAAATAAATAATTTATCTAGCCTCTGTTTTGGTTGTGTTTTTTGTGTTTAATTAGTGTTTGTGCCAAGTAGAACCATTGGGAAGACTTGGGGAGAGTCTTGTTAATCTTGCTGTAAAAAACAGAAACTTTAGCACTCACGAGAACTGCTGCCATTTTTATTTGGAAAGTGATATTTAGATAATTATTTTTGAAAATGATTAATAGATAAATTCCTCACGTCCAGCAATTTATTTTATAATTTTTGGGGTTCCAGATCTTGCGCTAGCTGCAGATTCCTACACACTGTTCTGTTTTTGACAGATTCTGTTTTTCGTGTGTTGTTTGCTTATTTTGATGAATCTATGGCTAGTAAAATAGTTTATAAACCATAGAGAAGTTGGAATACAGTAGGTTTAACACCAATATAAATAAATAATGAGTTCATTACAGTACCTTGAAGTGGTCTTTTGTTTTCTTTCGCTAACGGAGCTCACGAGATTTTCTACTTTAAGTTTCGTGTTGTGAAGTTTTCAAGTTTTGGGTAAGGATTTGATGGATTATGGAACAACGAGTGGCAAGCGCCTAAGCTTGGGGATTCCCATGGCACCCCCAAGATAATCTAAGGAGACCTAAAAGCCAAAGCTTGGGGATTACCCAGAAGGCATCCCCTCTTTCGTCTACTTCTATCGGTAACTTTACTTGGAGCTATATTTTTATTCACCACATGATATGTGTTTTGCTTGGAGCGTCTTGTATGATTTGAGTCTTTATTTTTTAGTTTACCACAATCATCTTTGCTGTACACAACTTTTGAGAGAGATATACACATGATTCGGAAATTATTAGAATACTCTATGTGCTTCACTTATATCTTTTGAGTTATATAGTTTTGCTCTAGTACTTCACTTATATCTTTTAGAGCACGGTGGTGGATTTGTTTTATAGAAACTATTGATTTCTCATGCTTCACTTAGATTATTTTGAGAGTCTTAAATATCATGGTAGTTTGCTTAAATAATCCTAATATGCTAGGTATACAAGATTAATAATAAAATTCTCTTATGAGTGTGTTGAATACTATGAGAAGTTTGAAACTTGATAATTGTTTTCAGATATGGAGATGGTGATATTAAAGTTGTGCTAGTTGAGTAGTTGTGAATTTGATAAATGCTTGTGTTAAAGTTTGTGATTCCCATAGCATGCACGTATGGTGAACCGTTATGTGCTGAAGTCGGAACATGATTTATTTATTGATTGTCTTCCTTATGAGTGGCGGTCGGGGACGAGCGATGGTCTTTTCCTACCAATCTATCCCCTAGGAGCATGCACGTAATACTTTGCTTTGATAACTTGTAGATTTTTGTAATAAGTATATGAGTTCTTTATGACTAATGTTGAGTCCATGGATCATACGCACTCTCACCCTTCCACCATTGCTAGCCTCTCTAATACCGCGCACCTTTCACCGGTATCATACACCCACCATATACCTTCCTCAAAACAGCCACCATACCTACCTATCATGGCATTTCCATAGCCATTCCGAGATATATTGCCATGCAACTTTCCACCATTCCGTTTACTATGGCACGCTCCATCATTGTCATATTGCTTTGCATGATCATGTAGTTGACACTGTATTTGTGGCAAAGCCACTGTTCATAATTCTTTCATACATGTCACTCAGGAGTCATTGCATATCCCGGTACACCGCCGGAGGCATTCACATAGAGTCATGTTTTGTTCTAAGTATCGAGTTGTAAGAAAATAAAAGTGTGATGATCATCATTATTAGATCATTGTCCCGGTGAGGAAAGGATGATGGAGACTATGATTCCCCCACAAGTCGGAATGAGACTCAGGATGAAAAAAAGAGGCCATATATTTTTCTCTCATATTTTTTTATTTGGGCCTTTTCTCTCTTCTTTTGTATGGCCTCTTTTTTTCGTCCGGAGTCTCATCCCTACTTGTGGGGGAGTCAAGGTCTCCATCATCCTTTCCTCACTGGGACAATGCTCTAATAATGATGATCAGCTCACTTTTATTTTCTTACAACTCAAGAATTACAACTCGATACTAAGAACAAAACATGACTCTATGTGAATGCCTCCAGCGGTGTACCGGGATATGCAATGACTCATGAGTGACATGTATGAAAGAATTATGAATAGTGGCTTTGCCACAAATACAATGTCAACTACATGATCATGCAAAGCAATATGACAATGATGGAGCGTGCCATAGTAAACGAAATGGTGGAAAGTTGCATGGCAATATATCTCAGAATGGCTATGGAAATGCTATGATAGGTAGGTATGGTGGCTGTTTTGAGGAAGGTATATGGTGGGTGTATGATACCGGCGAAAGGTGCGCGGTATTAGAGAGGCTAGCAATGGTGGAAGGGTGAGAGTGCGTATGATCCATGGACTCAGCATTAGTCATAAAGAACTCATATAATTATTGCAAAAATCTACAAGTTATCAAAGCAAAGTATTACGTGCATGCTCCTAGGGGGATAGATTGGTAGGAAAAGACCATCGCTCGTCCCCGACCGCCACTCATAAGGAAGACAATTAATAAATAAATCATGCTCCGACTTCATCACATAACAGTTCACCATACGTGCATGCTACGGGAATCACAAACTTTAACAATAGTATTTCTCAAATTCACAACTACTCAACTAGCATGACTCTAATATCACCATATCCATATCTCAAAACAGTTATCAAGTATCAAACTTCTCATAGTATTCAACACACTCATAAGAGAATTTTATTATTAGTCTTGTATACCTAGTATATTAGGATTATTTAAGAAAATTACCATGCTATTAAAGACTCTCAAAATAATCTAAGTGAAGCATGAGAGATCAATAGTTTCTATAAAACAAATCCACCACCGTGCTCTAAAAGATATAAGTGAAGTACTAGAGCAAAACTATATAACTCAAAAGATATAAGTGAAGCACATAGAGTATTTCTAATAATTTCCGAATCATGTGTGTCTCTTTCAAAAGTTGTGTACAGCAAAGATGATTGTGGTAAACTAAAAAATAAAGACTCAAATCATACAAGACGCTCCAAGCAAAACACATATCATGTGGTGAATAAAAATATAGCTCCAAGTAAAGTTACCGATAGAAGTAGACGAAAGAGGGGATGCCTTCCGGGGCATCCCCAAGCTTTGGCTTTTAGGTGTCCTTAGATTATATTGGGGGTTCCATGGGAATACCCAAGCTTAGGCTCTTTCCACTCCTTTTTCCATAATCCATCAAATCTTTACCCAAAACTTGAAAACTTCAGAACACAAAACTTAAAGTAGAAAATCTCGTGAGCTCCGTTAGCGAAAGAAAACAAAAGACCACTTCAAGGTACTGTAATGAACTCATTATTTATTTATATTGGTGTTAAACCTACTGTATTCCAACTTCTGTATGGTTTATAAACTATTTTACTAGCCATAGATTCATCAAAATAAGCAAACAACACACGAAAAACAGAATCTGTCAAAAACAGAACAGTCTGTAGTAATCTATAGCTAGCGCAAGATATGGAACCCAAAAAATTCTAAAATAAATTGATGTAAGTGAGGAACTTATCTATTAATCTTCTTCAAAAAGAATTAACTAAATATCACTTTCCAAATAAAAATGACAGCAGTTATCGCGAGTGCTAAAGTTTCTGTTTTTACAGCAAGATTAACAAGACTTTCCCCAAGTCTTCCCAACGGTTCTACTTGGCACAAACACTAATTAAACACAAAAAACACAAACAAAACAGAGTCTAGATAAATTATTTATTACTAAACATGAGCAAAAATCAAGGAATAAAAATAAAATTGGGTTGCCTCCCAACAAGCGCTATCATTTAACGCCCCTAGCTAGGCATAAAAAGCAAGGATAGATCTAGGTATTGCCATCTTTGGTAGGCAATCCATAAGTGGCTCTCATAATAGATTCATAAGGTAATTTAGTTTTCTTTCTAGGAAAGTGTTCCATGCCTTTCCTTTATGGAAATTGGAATATAATATTCCTTCCTTCATATCAATAATTGCACCAATCGTTCTAAGGAAAGGTCTACCAAGAATAATAGGACATGAAGGATTGCAATCTATGTCAAGAACAATAAAATCTACGGGCACATAGTTCCTATTTGAAAAAATAAGAACATCATTAATTCTTCCCATAGGTTTCTTAATAGTGGAATCCGCAAGGTGCAAGTTTAAAGAGCAATCATCAAAATCACAGAAACCTAACAAATCACACAAAGTCTTTGGAATTGTGGAAACACTAGCACGCAAATCACACAAAGCATAGCATTCATGATCTTTAATTTTAATTTTAATAGTAGGTTTCCACTCATCATATAGTTTTATAGGGATAGAAACTTTCAACTCAAGTTTTTCTTCATAAGATTGCATCAAAGCATCAACGACATGTTTGGTAAAAGCTTTATTTTGGCTATAAGCATGAGGAGAATTTAGCATGGATTGAAACAAGGAAATACAATCTATCAAAGAGCAATTGTCATAATTAAATTCCTTGAAATCCAAAATAGTGAGTTCGTCAATATTTAAAGTTTTGACTTCTTCAATCCCGCTTTTAACAATTTTAGCATCAAGATCTAAAAACTCCGAATTTTTGGAACGCCTTGTAGGTAAAGGTGGATCATATTCAGTCCCATCATTATCAAGATTCATATTGCAAAACAAATATTTAATAGGGGACACGTCAATAACTTTTAGATCTTCATCTTTATTATCATGGAAACTAGAAGAACACGCTTTTATAAAGCAATCTTTCTTAGCACGCATCCTAGCGGTTCTTTCTTTGCACTCATCAATGAAAATTCTCATGGCTTTGAGATACTCATTGATATCATGCTTAGGTGGAATAGATCTATGTTTCAAAGAATCAGCATCAAGAGAAATTCTATCAACGTTCCTAGCCAACTCATCAATCTTAAGCAATTTTTCTTCAATCAAAGCATTGAAATTCTTTTGCGAAGTAATAAATTCTTTAATATTAGATTCAAAATCAGAGGGCATATTATTATAATTTCCATAAGAATTGTTGTAGGAATTACCATAATTATTAGAGGAATTACTAGGATAAGGCCTAGGATTAAAATTTCCTCTATACGCGTCGTTACCAAAATTGTTCCTACCAACAAAATTCACATCCATAGATTCATTATTATTCTCAATCAAAGTAGACAAAGGCATATCATTAGGATCGGAAGAAACACTTTTATTAGCAAATAATTTCATAAGTTCATCCATCTTTCAACTCAAAACATTAATTTCTTCTATCGCATGCACTTTCTTATTAGTAGATCTTTCAGTGTGCCATTGAGAATAATTAACCATAATATTATCTGGGAGTTTAGTAGCTTCTCCTAAAGTGATTTCCATAAAAGTGCCTCCCACGGCCGAATCTAAAAGATTTCTAGAAGCAAAATTCAATCTGGCATAATTTTTTTGTATAATCACCCACAAATTCAAACCAAGAGTAGGGCAATTATGTATCATTAATTTCATCCTCTCCCAAGCTTGTGCAACATGTTCATGATCAAGTTGCTTAAAATTCATAATATCGTTTCTAAGAGAGATGATCTTAGCGGGAGGAAAATACTTAGAGATAAAAGCATATTTGCACTTATTCCACGAATCAATACTATTTTTAGGCAAAGACGAAAACCAAGCTTTAGCACGATCTCTAAGCGAAAAAGGAAATAGCTTCAATTTAACAATATCATTATCAACATCTTTCTTGTTTTGCATATCACATAAATCAACAAATCTATTAAGATGAGTAGCGGCATCTTCACTAGGAAGGCCGGAAAAGGGATCTTTCATGACAAGATTCAGTAAGGCAGCATTAATTTCACAAGATTCAGCATCGGTAAGAGGAGCAATCAGAGTGCTAATAAAATCATTGTTGTTGGTATTGGTAAAGTCACACAATTTAGTGTTATCTTGAGCCATTGTGACAAGCAAGCAACCCAACACACAAGCAAACAAGAAACGAGCAAAAAGAGGCAAATAGAGAAAGAGAGTGAGGATAGAGAGAGAGAGGGCGAATAAAACAACAAGGGTGAAGTGGGGGAGAGGAAAACGAGAGGCAAATGGCAAATAATGTAATGCGGGAGATAAGGGTTTGTGATGGGTACTTGGTATGTTGACTTTTGCGTAGACCTCCCCGGCAACGGCGCCATAAATCCTTCTTGCTACCTCTTGAGCACTTGCGTTGGTTTTCCCTTGAAGAGGAAAAGGTGGTGCAGCAAAGTAGCGTAAGTATTTCCCTCAGTTTTTGAGAACCAAGGTATCGATCCAGTAGGAGGCTATGCGTGAGTCCCTCGCACCTACACAAAACAAATAAATCCTCGCAACCAACGCGATAAGGGGTTGTCAATCCCTACACGGTCACTTACGAGAGTGAGATCTGACAGATATGATAAGATAATATTTTTGGTATTTTTATGATAAAGATGCAAAGTAAAATAAAAGCAATGGAAATAACTAAGTATTGGAAGATTAATATGATAGAAGATAGACTCGGGGGCCATAGGTTTCGCTAGTGGCTTCTCTCAAGACCATAAGTATTTTACGGTGGGTGAACAAATTACTGTTGAGCAATTGACAGAATTGAGCATAGTTATGAGAATATCTAGGTATGATCATGTATATAGGCATCACGTCCAAGACAAGTAGACCGACTCCTGCCTGCATCTACTACTATTACTCCACAGATCGACCGCTATCCAGCATGCATCTAGAGTATTAAGTTCAAGAGAACAGAGTAACGCCTTAAGCAAGATGGCATGATGTAGAGGGATAAATTCATGCAATATGATAAAAACCCATCTTGTTATCCTTGATGGCAACAATACAATACGTGCCTTGCTGCACCTACTGTCACTGGGAAAGGACACCGCAAGATTGAACCCAAAGCTAAGCACTTCTCCCATTGCAAGAAAGATCAATCTAGTAGGCCAAACCAAACTGATAATTCGAAGAGTCTTGCAAAGATAACCAATAATACATAAAATAATTCAGAGAAGATTCAAATATTGTTCATAGATAAACTTGATCATAAACCCACAATTCATGGGTCTCAACAAACACACCGCAAAAGAAGATTACATCGAGTAGATCTCCACAAGAGAGGGGGAGAACTTTGTATTGAGATCCAAAAAGAGAGAATAAGCCATCTAGCTAATAACTATGGACCCGTAGGTCTGAGGTAAACTACTCACACTTCATCGGAGAGGCTATGTTGTTGATGTGGAAGCCCTCCGTGATCGATGCCCCCTCCGGCGGAACTCCGGAACAGGGCCCAATATGGGATCTCATGGATACAAAAAGTTACGACGGTGGAATTAGGGTTTGGCTCTGTTTTTGATCGTTTGGGGGTACGTAGGTATATATAGGAGGAAGAAGTACGTCGGTGGACCAACAGGGGGCCCACGATGGTGGAGGGCGCGCCTGAGGGGGGGGGGGGTAGGCGTGCCCCTACCTCGTGGCCTCCCTGTTGGTTGCTTGACGTAGGGTCCAAGTCTCCTAGGTCTTGTTCGTTCCAAAAATCACGCTCCCGAATGTTTCATTCCGTTTGGACTCCACTTGATATTCCTTTTTATCGAAACCCTAAAATAGGCAAAAAAACAACAATTCTGGGTTGGGCCTCCGATTAGTAGGTTAGTCCCAAAAATAATATAAAAGTGTATAATAAAGCCCAATAATGTCCAAAAAAGTAGATAATATAGCATGGAGCAATAAAAAGTTATAGATACGTTGGAGACGTATCAGCACGCCGGAGAATTATAGGTCTGAAGAAATCACATTCCAAGTGGCCCCATTTAGTAGCGGATACCACGCCCTTTTAGGGCGGGAGGCATTCACGATCTTCCAAGCTATACCCCATTACAGGTACATGAAGCTCAAGATGCCCGGGCCCAATGGAATCATCACTCTAGCTAGTGATCCGGTCATAGCACTCCGCGTCGAAAATAAAACCGCCGCACTAGCCCTCGAGGCGTTTTCCAAAGCCCTTGCGGCCGAAGAACTAACTGCGCTGTGCTCCACAGTGGACAAGGACGACGTGATACTCGACAAAAGACCCAAGTCCACCTCTTTTAAACCAGCGGACGAAATAGTCAAATTCCAGGTCCACCCAACGGACCCTACAAAAACAACATCCATTGGGGCACAGCTAAACCCCACAACAGACGCCGCACTGCGGGAGTTCTTGCGCAAGAATTGGGACATCTTCGCTCGGCATCCTTCAGACATGCCAGGAATCCCACGCAGGCTGGCCGAGCATAGCCTGAACATTCTAAAGGTATTCAAGCCGGTCAAGCAGACTCTTCGGTGTTTCTCAGAGCCTAAGCGACAAGCCATGGGAGAAGAGCTAGCCAAGTTACTCGAGGCCAAATTCATTAGAGAAATAAAACATCCGGACTGGCTAGCTAACCTGGTGATGGTACCAAAGAAGAACAAATCCTGGCGCCTATGTGTCGATTTCAAGGACGTTAACAAGGCTTGCCCCAAGGATCCCTTCCCTCTCCCCCGCATCGATCAAATTATCGATGCTACCGCAGGACACGACTCATTGTGTTTCCTCGATGCATACTCCGGATACCATCAAATCAAGATGGCGGAGTCCGATCAAGCCGCAACGGTATTCATCACTCCATACGGCCCTTTCTATTTTAACACCATGCCTTTCAGGCTCAAAAACGCCGGTGCAACCTATCAACGCATGATTCGGACATGCCTGGAAACACAAATCGGCAAAACAGTGGAGGCATATGTAGACGATGTGGTCATTAAAACTAGACACGTCGAATCTTTAATAGACGACTTGAGGCTTACGTTCGACAATCTCCGAACATATGACATCAAGCTCAATCCGGAAAAATGCGTTTTCGGTGTGCACACCGGAAAGCTCTTGGGCTTCATCGTTTCCAATAGAGGAATTGACGCAAATCCGGCTAAAATCCGAGCTCTGTCACAGTTGGCTATCCCAACAGACCTCAAGCAAATCGAGAAATTAACCGGATGCGTGGCTGCCTTAAGCCGCTTTATCTCCCGATTGGGAGAAAAGGCATTACCTCTTTATCGCCTTCTTAGATGCACCGAACACTTCGAGTGGACGGATGCGGCCATGGCCGGATTGGAAGAAATAAAAGCCCTCTTGGCAAGCAACCCAATCTTGGCCGCGCCAAATATCGGTGAACCAATGCTGTTATATACAGCGGCAACACACCAGGTTGTAAGCGCAGTGCTCGTCGTCGAACGAGAGACGGATGGACATAAGTTCCCGCTTCAAAAGCTGGTATACTACGTATCCACTGTCCTCACTCCATGCAAATCATGGTACCCACATTATCAAAAGATAGCATACGCGGTCTTCATGGCATCCCGAAAACTACGACACTACTTTCAAGAGTGTTCAATTATGGTGGCCTCTGAAGTACCACTCAATGACATAATAAATAACCGCGATGCCATGGGCTGGATTGCTAAATGGGCTATTGAGCTCCTCCCGTTCGACATAACATACAAACCACAGCGAGCCATTAAGTCGCAAGTACTGGCTGATTTCGTCGCTGAATGGACAAAAGCCGAACTCCCTAAAGAGTACGACGCATACTCCAATTGGATCATGCACTTCAACGGCTCTAAGATGCTGGCTGGTCTGGGGGCAGGCGTCGTCCTGACATCCCCCACCAGAGATACAGTCCAATACGTACTCCAAATATTATACACAGACTCCAACAATGCAGCAGGATATGAGGCCCTGTTGCATGGTCTCCGGATGGCAGTCTCCATGGGCATTCAATGCCTAGAGGTGCATGGGGATTCGGACCTCGCAATATCTCAAATAAATGGAGACTTTGACACCAAGGACCCAAAAATGGCGGCTTACCGCAATGCCGTCCTCAAAATGTCAGCTCGGTTCGAGGGGCTCGAATTCCACCATGTTGTCTAAGAAAACAATCAAGCGGCGGATATCCTCGCCCGCATTGGCGCTAAGCACGACCCTGTCCCACCTAATATCTTCTTGGAAAGGCTGTTTAAGCCATCCGTGGTGTGGGAAGGGGAGACCGGCAACAACAGTCCGGATCTAGCCACAACACCAGATCCCGAACACTCCGATGTAATAGGAGGCTCCGCCGCCGAAATAACACCTTCGACCCACGTGGTTATGGCTGTCATCGCCCCGTGGACAGAACCCTTCTTGGCTTACCTAAATAGGCAAGAACTCCCTGAGGACCCAAACGAGGCACGTTGCATTGTGCGGCAGTCTAAAGCCTACAAGGTCCACGAGGGAGAGCTTTATAAGAAAAGCGCTACCGGAGTACTTCAAAGGTGCATCTCCGAAGAGGAAGGACGGCAACTTTTGGCAGAAATTCATGCTGGACTCGATGGCCATCACGCCGCAGCTCGGGCCTTGTAAGCAAGGCCTTCCGTACAGGTTTCTACTGGCCGACAGCCCGAGCAGACACACAGGACCTCGTCCAACATTGCGTCGGTTGCCAGCTTTTTGCAAACCAAAGCCATATGCCACCTACCGCTCTCCAAACAATCCCCATTACTTGGACCTTTGCGGTCTGGGGGCTTGATATGGTCGGACCCCTTAAAGGAGGAAGCCATAAGAAAAAGTACCTATTGGTCATGGTGGATAAATTCACCAAATGGATAGAAGCCAAACCAGTTAAAACGGCCGAGTCCGGACCAGTGATAGACTTCATATCCGGGGTTGTACACCATTATGGTGTCCCCCATAGCATCATCACCGATAACGGCTCGAACTTTACAGCTGACGAGGTAAAAACTTGGTGCGGCAACATGGGCATTAAGCTCGATTATGCCTCCGTCTATCACCCCCAAACAAACGGTCAAGTCGAACGAGCAAATGGTCTTATTATGAGCGGCATTAAACCTAGATTAGTGTGATCCTTGAAGGAATCAGATACGCACTGGGTTGAGGAGCTCGACTCCGTACTATGGGGGCTGCGGATCATGCCGAATCGCACTACCGGATACACACCGTTTTTATGGTGTACGGCGCAGAGGCGGTACTGCCCTGCGACATCATTCATGACTCACCTCGAGTGCGCATGTACGAAGAGAAAGAAGCCGAGCTTGATCGGCAGGACAGTTTAGACGCCCTGGAGGAGGAGTGTGACGTTGCAAAAGCCCGCTCCGCATTCTATCAACAACAGGCTCGACGGTATCAAAGCAGAGAAGTACGGGCCAAAACTTATAACGTTGGCGAACTCGTTCTACGCCTACCTGAGAAGAAAAAGGACAAGCTCAAGCCCAAATGGGAAGGTCCCTTCATCATCGACAAAGTTCTAACGGTGGAGCGTACCGTCTGTGTGATGCATCGGACAATCGAATCGAGCCGAACCCATGGAACGCGGCCAGACTCCGAAGGTTCTACGCCTAGTGCCAGACTCTGTGTTCGTCTCCTTACCTCCGCCTTTATATATATATATCCACTATCTGTCTTTCTTTCCTTATTTCTTCCCTTTTTCTTCACGGCCTTAAAAGGTTAAAAATGTGTCTCGACTACACAATCTTGACGCGCCATGCGTGCTCATTATACATGGGGGCTTCTTATACAAAAGCTTAATATAATTATGTTCCGGGCTCTATGCCCCCTGCACATGTGTTACTTTTCCACATGTACCTTTTATTCGCCATTATATGCATCGATATGACTTAAGTTTTGGCCAAGCTGGGTTGCCTAGCTCTTGTATTTATGCCCTAAGTTCCCGTTAATTCGGCTAGGGCATAAGGGGAGGACCTCTGCGATTGTTACTGCCGGGTTAGCCGGATGTGTACCTCAGACTGGGTGAAGCCGAAAGCTAGCGTTCTTAAGGGAATATTCGGTCGGTGAACAAAAGATGACTTTTACTTATTGCAATACATGCCCCCAGATGTTTATATCTTGCGTCTGCTTTCGCAGTTTGGACATGCACATTAATGCATGCGTACCCAGGGAAAGGAACCCTTAACGGAACTATTCTCCCTGGAAGATGTTTCTTACTACCCATGTAATATAACATAGCTAGTTGGGTACTTCTCTATTCAAGCACTTATGCCCCCTATGCCTGGTTCCCACGCGTACCCCGGTTTTTACATAACTGAGCGGGTATTCGGATACACTCCGGACTGTCGGTCCGGAGGTCGAAGCAAAAAGGTCCACCATGACAAATGATTTACAATCTGGCTAGGGACAAAATATGTCACTTGAAGTACATAATCACTTAGACTGACTAAATTCTTCTTCTATACCATCCAAAAGGCTGTCTAGCCTACAATCCTGTTGGGAATACTTTGCGGCTAATTTTACCTGGTCATATACCAGACTAACGGGGATCTCTTTCCCATCAGACCCTACAGGTCCGACCTCGGCCATGTGGTTCGGGTCAGCCTTGGTATAACGCGTCTTCACCATGGCCTAGGCTTCCCCTGCACCTTGTCAGCAGGCAGATATCTTCCATAATCGGAAGCGCCGCCGCGCTCCCTTGAGCATCTCTACGAGCTCCCCCATGCCTCCTGGCAGGGAGGCGGATGGCCACAAGGCCTAGGCAATGCCCTACATCACCTGCCGAACTTGTTCGTGCAGTTGTGAGAGCTCTTGCAGAAGATCGCCCGCAGACCCGGGCATCTCCTCTTCGGGATGACCCATCAGCATACCTATAGATATAACTCTGTTAGCCGGTTTCTTCGCCGAACTCTATAAAAGTTCGTTCAAGCACTTACTAAAAATGTCACGTCGAAGCCTCTTATTCTCCTTTACGGAGTCTGCTAGCTGGGCTTGAACATATTTCAGCTCAATGTCCAGCCGGGTATTGGCATCTTGGAGATCGTTTTCTCCTGCCTAACCCGCGTAAGCACGCGCTCGCCAGCCTCTAGCTGTTTGAGCATGTTGCTCATCCCCTCGCACGACCTTCGGATTCACTCCGGGATCATCTGCTGAATCTATTGTTACATTTGCATGCATGCCGAATACTAACTGGTATATGTCATTTCATTCTTTTCGATCAGGACAAGTACTACCAGATGGGGCCTTCTTGGATTCCTCCATTCTGGCAACTGCGGCCCGTAGCCGGGCTTTGCACTCCTCCAGCTCTTGAGACAACTGGGTATTTTTCTCCGTAAGAACCTACGCATATATTGATCCTTAAATCAGTTGTGCCAACTATTTCAAGTCTCAGGGGCTACTGATACACATAATTATTAGACTTTCTTACCTGTATATCCTTTACATAATGGTCCGTGGCTCTGGCAAGGCCATTTTGAGCAACTCGGATGTACGCGTCTTCTGAGTTGAAGGCATCAAACGCTTCTTTGGAGAAACCAGGGTCACGGAGTACGGCCCGGCGACGCCTGTGATTCATGGCACTCTAAACTTCGGAATTTGTAGCGGACAGCCTATCCGCATCCTCTGTAGGAGGAACATTCGGTGTTGTCCCCATGTTAGCATCTGCCCCTAGGTCCGGCTCTGGAGTCCGGCTGGTGGAGGCATGACCGCCAGGCTCTCCGAACACGGTCCGACGAGCGTTTTTTCTGCCAGGAACCATGGGCGTTATTATATTTTAAAGACGACAACCACGGAGCAGGTTTTTTTCATACCTCTGCGACGACGTCTCAGTCCTGACTGCCTTCCTTTTAAGCCTATCTGACTTCGGTGCCCCTTGTTGATGAGTCACTGCGGGTTCGGCATGGCGCCCCAAGGGCCTTCCCTGTAAGACGCAATACGTGTGCGGTGGGTAAGGTGCAAAAAAGGGATCCTTCTCGAAAGTTGGAACTCCGGTTTTACTTACATGCGATGCAGGGAGCATGCCAGGATAATCGGCTATGATGGCCACCAAGGCACCGTCGCAGCTTAACTGATAGAACGTCCTGTCGACGAGCTCCACAAATATGTCCAGATCTTCTTCGAGTCCGGGGTCGAGGGCCCGATCAGGGTCCTCTGGCTGTGGAGATGAGCTGTGGACCTCCCTCATAGCTTTTCGCAGTTCCTTCTATGAAATAGCAAGGTAAAAATTTACGATGAAGAATGCAGGAAGGTATGGAGTAAAAGGTAGCAGCTCACCCAGTTTGGGGGGTTGTACATGGAGAATCCATCCCGTGTCTTAATGCGGATGAACTCCTCTTCCTGTCCTTTGTACAAATTGGACAATATTTTCGCTAGAGCAGCGGCGGAGTCCGGACCTTTACAACCGCAGTGGGTGACATCGTCTTCTCCATTAAAGTGCCACATGGGTTTCCCCCGATACTGAAGTGGCTGCACCCCCCGCATTATACATATTGACATAACCTCGATTATTGTCAGTCCTGATTTGGCCAGCGTTTTATCCTGCCCATCAGGTAAAGGACCTCTCTGTCGTCTTCCTCCTACGGGCTCCGAGGGTGCCAGCTGCGGTGTTTCTTCAAAGGGGCATTATTAAACTCGGGATGGCCCATCCGAATAGGGTCCGGAAGGGGGACGTCCTCCATATAAAACCACTCCGAAGGCCAGTCTTCGGATGTCTTCTTCGGAGTACCGGACAGGCATCCGGCCCCGGCGATGCGCCATATTTCGGCTCCGCCCACTTGATATATTGACCCCTCCTGTATACGAGGTACGAGGCAAAAATGCCTCTTCCATAGCTCAAAATGAGCTTCGCAGCCCAGAAACAGCTCGCAAAAGGCGACGTAGCCGGCGATGTGTAATATGGAGGCGGGAGTAAAGTTATGCAGCTGGAGGCCATAAAACTCCAGGAGCCCGCGGAGGAACGGATGGATCGGAAATCCGAGTCCCCTCAATAAGTAAGGGACAAGGCATACCCGCTCCCCCATAGATGGGTTGGGAAAGCTCTCCGCTTGCTCCCCGCCATTATAAGTGGCTAGTCCGGCTCGGACGGGGACCATATATGCAGGAGGGAGAAACCCCTGGGTCTGCAACTCTACTAATTGGCTGTGGGGGACAGAACACTTCTCCCAATTGCCTGGCTTAGTGCTACGGAGCGAGAGGAGGAGCTGCGATGGCCGGCCATGATGGGATGGACTTTTCCGGGCGCGCTCCGATGGATACTCGCTGTGGGAGGATGGTGTGATCTGGATCTAAAGACCCCCGGCTCTTTAAATAGATGATTTACCTACATGGTTAGGGTGGCAAATGTAAAAACGCTCCGACTTCTCGCATTCGCTCGACACATGGAAGATCACCATTATTAAGCACAGAAGCCGAGGAGTGCGACATTCATGGGAAGCTGGATATTTCTCGTTACGACATGTACTTGGGATTTGGAGAAGAACCCGCCTTGCAATGCCGAAGACAATCTGCACGCCGAACTTATCGTCATTGAAGCCTGGTTCAAGGGCTACTGAGGGAGTCCTGGATTAGGGGGTCCTCGGACAGCCGGACTATATACTTTGGCGGACTGTTGGACTATGAAGATACAAGATTGATGACTTCGTCCCGTGTCTAGATGGGACTCTCCTTTGCGTGGAAGGCAAGCTTGGTGATTTGGATATGTAGATCTCCTTCTCTGTAACCGACTCTGTGTAACCCTATCCCCCTCCGGTGGCTATATAAACCAGAGGGTTTAGTCTGTAGGACAACAACAATCAGAATCATAGGCTAGCTTCTAGGGTTTAGCCTCTACGATCTCGTGGTAGATCAACTCTTGTAATACTCATATCATCAAGATCAATCAAGCAGGAAGTAGGGTATTACCTCCATCGAGAGGGCCCGAACCTGGGTAACATTGTGTCCCTTGCCTCCTGTTACCATCAGCCTTAGACGCATAGTTCGGGACCCCCTACCCGAGATCTGCTGGTTTTGACATCGACAAGGTCCGTCTGTGGTTATCGGCCCATGTGTGATTAAGTTTTTCACGTCCGAATAAGTAGCTGTCATCCCAAGTATGGAAACGTCCTCACGATCCGTATATAGATATGTTGTGTCTTGCTCTATTGTTCAATTCCTGCCGAAGATCGTATGTATGGTCCCGAGTTGGTATGTCCCTGTTTTTGCAAGGTGGTGGGGCGGGCTGGTGTTCGGCCTGAGTTGCCGCTTTATCCCGATTGCCGGGTGGACGTTCAGCCGCCCTGTCCCAACCATGTGGTGGTCGGTCCACATTACGCGAGGGAGATATGTGCTCCAGCACCTCCTCATCGAATTGGGGTAGCAGTCTGCGTTTCGAGTAGCTCTTGGCTGGGTGGTTGAGGTCGTATTCCTCGGCTGTTAGGACATCAGTCCATCTGTCGACGAGCAGGTCTTGTTCAGCTTGAAGCTGTTGTTGTTTCTTTTTTAGGCTCCTTGCAGTGGCTATGAGCTGAAGCTTAAAGCGCTCCTGCTCGAGGGGATCCTCGGGTACGATGAAGTCTTCGTTGCCAAGGCTTGTCTCCTCCTTGGAGGGTGGGCGGTGACTATCATCCTCCGTGTCATCTTCTATGGTCTATTCGTCAGGGTTGTCTTGCCTGCTGTCGTGTTCTTGTTTGGATGTAGCCCCGACAGGGTCTTCATTGTTTTCGGCATCGCCCGGAGTACTATTTTCTCCGGTGCCAGTGTTTTCGTCCTTTGAGTGCCGAGGCTTGGGGCGGCGCTTGGACTGTGTCTCGGAGGTTTTATTTGTATCTGGCTCTTCTTTGTCGTCGCCAGATCCTTTAGGTGTATCAACCATGTACACGCCGCACGAAGAGGTAGCCGTCCAACGTCCAGTGAATGGTGGGTTTTGGCCTTGCTCCTTGTCAGCATCATCATCCATACCATCGATGTCTTCGGAGCCATAGTCAAGCACGTCGGTTAAGTCATCGACGGTGGCTATGAAGTGGGTGGCGGGTGGGAAGAAAAATTCCTCATCATCCGTCTCTAGCTTGAACCGGACATATTTCGGCTGTGAGTCCCTCTCCAAGGACATATTCTTTAAACATTTTAGCACGTCACCCAAAGGCGAGTGCTGGAAAACGTCAGCGGCGCTGAACTCGAAGATCGATAACCGATCTAGCTTGGTGTCCGTGGGCGTACAAAGTCCGGAACTTATAGCCGGAAATGAGTCCAAAGTTCCGTTAAAGTGAATATTGCAGGGCGTCGAGTCCATGTGCGGCTCCAACGCCGCGGACTCTACGGCCTCAGATGGATCGGTCTGCTTCGGTTCTAAGGTCGTTGCAGCCGCAGGAACCATCTCCTGGGTGCGATCCGATGACAGATTTAAGTCACATTCATCGGGATGAGGGGGAGCGATCGCCGCGGTCTCAAATCCCTCGAAGATCTGGTCTCCATGGATATCCGCGACATAGTTCAAGCTACCAAATCCGGCCTGATGGCCAGGGTCGTAGCTGTTGATCTGCTCCAGATGGCCAAGCGAGTTGGCCTGCAGTACGAAGCCGCCGAATATGAAGATCTGTCCAAGGAGGAGGATTCCTCCTTGGACAACGTCATTATTGACGATTGAATGGGGCATCGAACCTTTTGTCGACGACATAGTGGAACTCTCAACGAAATCACCAATGTTGGTGTCAAAACTGGCAGATCTCGGGTAGGGGGTCCCGAACTGTGCATCTAGGATCGATGGTAACAAGAGACGAGGGACACGATGTTTACCCAGGTTCGGGCCCTCTCTATGGAGGTAATACCCTACGTCCTGCTTGATTGATATTGATGAATATGAGTGTTACAAGAGTTGATCTACCACAAGATCATAATGGCTAAACCCTAGAAGTCTAGCCTATGTGGGTATAGTAATGAGTATATGTGTTGTCCTTTCCGGACTATCCCCTTCGGTTTATATAGACACCAAGGGGATCTAGGGTTTACATGGAGTCGGTTACATA
This sequence comes from Triticum dicoccoides, assembly GCF_002162155.2. NCBI lineage: Eukaryota > Viridiplantae > Streptophyta > Magnoliopsida > Poales > Poaceae > Triticum > Triticum dicoccoides. The sequence continues at coordinate 134,616,621 of NC_041382.1, read as the reverse complement.
AGAAGGAATCTTCGGTGGCCAAGCTTGCCTTCCACGCCAAGTAGAGTCCAATCCGGACACGGTGCATTCTTTGGCCTTCATATCTTCACAGCCTATCAGTCCGGCCCATGGATTACAGGCCGGACGCCCGAGGACCCCTTAGTCCAGGACTCCGTCAACCGGGATGCCCAGTCCCATGCTTTATGCAAATCAAATCAAAATAACTGCAAACAAAACTCCCTTGGGACTCTTGTTAGTTGGAGGCACTCGTTGTTTCAAGCAAGCCATGGATTCATGCTTATTGGTGGAGGGGGAGTATAAACTTTACCATTCTTTTGGGAACCGCCTATAATGTGTGTAGCATGGAAGATATCAAGATCTCTCGGTTTTTATGTTGACAATGGAAGTATACCGCTCAAAATAGTATTCATATCTATTTCAAAACCGAGCTTTGGCACCTCTACAAATCCTTGCTTCCCTCTGTGAAGGGCCTATCCATTTAATTTTATGTTGAGTCATCATCCTCTTATTAAAAAGCACCAGTTGGAGAGCACCACTATCATTTGCATCCATTACTGTTAGTTTACATTGAGTATGACTTGACTGGATCTCTTTTACCATGAATTACAATGTCCAGTCAGTCCTTGATCTTTAAAGGTGCTCTGCATTTATGTTTTGCGGTCTCAGAAAGGGCTAGCGAGATACCATCTTGTTATATCATATTATGATTGTTTTGAGAAATTGTTGTCATCTGAGATTTATTATTATTGCTCGCTAGTTGATTATGCCATTGATATGAGTAAACATGAGACCTAAACATTATTGCGAATGTGGTTAGTTCATAATCTTTGCTGAAAACTTGAATGCTGGCTTTACATATTTACAACAAGAGCAAACAGAGTTTGTAAAAGTTTTTCTTTATCACTTTCAGTTTATCAACTGAATTGCTTGAGGACAAGCAAAGGTTTAAGCTTGGGGGAGTTGATACATCTCTGTCGTATCTACTTTTCCAAATACTTTTGCCCTTGTTTTGGACTCTAACTTGCATGATTTGAATGGAACTAACCCGGACTAACGCTGTTTTCAGCAGAATTGCCATGGTGTTATTTTTGTGCAGAAATAAAAGTTCTCGGAATGACCTGAAAATCAACAGAGATTATTTTTGGAATATATAAAAAATACTGGAAGAAAGATCCACGTCAGGGGGCCCACACCCTGTTCATGAGGGTGGGGGCGCGCCCTACCCCCTGGGTGCGCCCCCTGCCTCGTGGGCCCCCTGACGCTCCACCGACCTCAACTCCATATATTCGTGTTCGGGGAGGAAAAAATTAGACAGCAGGATTCATCACGTTTTATGATGCGGAGCCGCCGCCAAGCCCTAAACTCTCTTGGGAGGGCTGATCTAGAGTCTGTTCGGGGCTCCGGAGAGGGGAATCTGTCGCCATCGTCATCATCAACCTTCCTCCATCACCAATTTCATGATGCTCACCGCCGTGCGTGAGTAATTCCATCGTAGGCTTGCTGGACGGTGATGGGTTGGATGAGATTTATCATGTAACTGAGTTAGTTTTGTTAGGGTTTGATCCCTAGTATCCACTATGTTCTGAGATTGATGTTGCTATGACTTTGCTATGCTTAATGCTTGTCACTAGGGCCCGAGTGCCATGATTTCAGATCTGAACCTATTATGTTTTCATGAATATATGTGAGTTCGTGATCCTATCTTGCAAGTCTAGAGTCACCTACTATGTGTTAGGATCCGTTAACCCCGAAGTGACAATAATCGGGATACTTACCGGTGATGACCGTAGTTTGAGGAGTTCATGTATTCACTATGTGCTAATGCTTTGGTCCAGTACTCTATTAAAAGGAGGCCTTAATATCCCTTAGTTTCCAATAGGACCCCGCTGCCACGGGAGGGCAGGACAAAAAAAATGTCATGCAAGTTCTTTTCCATAAGCACGTATGACTATATTCAGAATACATGCCTACATTACATTGATGAACTGGAGCTAGTTCTGTGTCACCCTATGTTATGACTGTTACATGATCGATCGCATCCGGCATAATTCTCCATCACTGATCCAATGCCTACGAGCTTTTCATATATTGTTCTTCGCTTATTTACTTTTCCGTTGCTATTGTTACAATCACTACAAAACCAAAAAAATATTACTTTTGCTACCGTTACCATTATTATCATATTACTTTGCTACTAAATACCTTGCTACAGATATTAAGTTTCCAGGTGTGGTTGAATTGAAAACTCAGCTGCTAATACTTGAGAATATTCTTTGGCTCCCCTTGTTTCGAATCAATAAATTTGGGTTGAATACTCTACCCTCGAAAACTGTTGCAATCCCCTATACTTGTGGGTTATCAAGCGTGAGTAGAGTTGTATCGGTGGTCGATAGAACTTGGGGGAATATTTGTTCTACCTTTATCTCCTCGTTGGGTTCGACACTCTTACTTATCGAAAGAGGCTACAATTGATCCCCTATACTTGTGGGTTATCAAGGCATTTTTCTGGCGCTGTTGCCGGGGAGTTATAGCGTGGGGTGAATATTCTCGTGTGTGCTTGTTTGCTTTATCACTAAGTGGATTTTATTTGCTGTTCTAAGTTGTTCTCTATCTTTAGTTATGGATATGGAACACGAAATACCAAAAAGATTAGGTTTACTTGCTACGCATGGAGATGGGGAACCTCCTAAAACCCTCGATGCTCATTATGTGAAAGAAATTATGTACTACTTTGATAATCCTGAGAAAACCCCATTCAACTTTATAATGGGAGTTACATTAGATCAACACGAATACTTTATGGATTATCGCTTGACTCAAAAAGGGAAACTATTATGGGATCAAATTTATATGTTGCATTGGTATGCTCGGCAACTATGCTTGAGATATGATTATACTTGTTGCTCTAGGATGAAGGCTCCATGCCTTCCCTTTTCATGTGAATTTAATGATGATGAAACCTTGGCTTCTTATGCTAATAGTATATATGATTACTATGATGTGGAATGAACAGAAGAATTCGTTGCTTTTATGGGTGCTTATGAAATTGAATCTTTGTTTAAAGAGTGTGAAAATCTTGATGATGCTGTTTACAGACCTGAAAATTTTGCTATACTTAAATATTGCTATGAAAATTATGAATTCAATTCCGATATTGATGATTTTATTGAGAGAGTCTCCGCTGTCCAAGAAGAGACTAATATTTTGCAGGAGTCGATGGAAGAAATTGATGAAACTATGGGCTCATTGGATGAAAAAGATGATGATGAGAGTGAAGAATAAAAGGAGGAAGAGCGGATTAGCTACCCATGCCCACCTTCTAATGAGAGTAACTCTTCAACTCATACATTGTTTAATTTGCCTTCGTGCTTACCGAAGGATGATTGCTATGATGATTGTTATGATCCCGTTGATTCTTTTGAAATATCCCTTTTTGATGATGCTTCCTATGCTTGTGGCCAAGATGCCAATATGAATCATTCTTATGGAGATGAACTTGATATAGTTCCTTATGTTAAACATGAAATTGTTGCTATTGCACCCACGCATGATAGTCCTATTATCTATTTGAATTCTCCCGACTACACTATATCGGAGAAGTTTGCCCTTATTAAGGATTATATTGATGGGTTGTGTTTCACTACTACACATGATGATTTTGATAGATATAATATGCATGTGCTTGCTGATCCTACTTGGAATTATTATGAGAGAGGAACTACATCTCCGCCTCTCCATGTTTCCAATATGATAAAATTGCAAGAAACTGTTTATACTATGCATTGGCCTTTACTATGTGTGCATGAATTGTTCTTTTATGACATGCCAATGCATAGGAAGAGAGTTAGACTTCGTCATTACATGATATATGTTGCTTTGTGCTCACTACTAAATCACAAATCTTTGTTAATTAAAATTGTCTTTGATATACCTTGGGATCCGGGTGGATTCATTATTTGAGCGCCTTATGCCTAGCTTAATGGCTTTAAAGAAAGCGCTGCCAGGGAGACAACACGGAAGTTTTAGAGAGTCATTTATTTCTATTGAGTGCTTTTATATAGTTTAAAAACAAAATAAAATAAAGAGGGGAACCCAAAACTTTTCAAAAAGGAAAGTGAAAGTGAGAGAGACAAGCATTGTTGAAGTGGGGGAGCTCCTTGAACTTTGTTCATGCTCACGGAAACTTTGTGAATCTTGATTACCGAAACTTTTCAAAAAAATAATTATCCCCTTTTACAATTCCATTGTATTATAAAAATAATGTGCCAAGATTTTCCTTTAGGATGTTTACATTGCTTGTTGGTTTGTGCGGTGTAGAACAGAAACTTTGGCTGTAGTGCACGATTTTACATTTTTTACTGGAACGTCAAATGGTTCTGAAACTTTTTGCACTATCTTTCTATATTTTTTTTATTTTTCCTAAAAATTTTCAGAATTTTTGGAGTACCAGAAGTATGGTGAATGTTCAGATTACTACAGACTGTCCTGTTTAAGACAGATTCTGTTTTTGATGCATAGTTTGCTTGTTTTGATGAAACTATAGATTTCTATCAGTGGATTAAGCCATGGAATAGTTATATTACAGTAGCTAAAATGAAAAACAAAATATTAATTGGTTTTAAATAGTACTTAGAGTAGTGATTTGATTTATTATACTAACGGATCTTACCGAACTTTCCATTAAGTTTTGTGTGATTGAAGTTTTCAAGTTTTGGAAGAGATCACGATGGATGAAGGAATAAGGAGTGCCAAGAGCCTAAGCTTGGGGATTCCTGAGGCACCCCAAGGAAATATTCAAGGACTCCCAAGCAACCAAGCTTGGGGATGCCCCGGAAGGCATCCCCTCTTCTTCTAACGATCATCAGTAATTTCACTTAGATCTATATTTTTATTCGTCACATGATATGCGTAAATCTTGGAGCGTCTTTTGCATTTAGTTTTTACTTTTATTTTTTGCACCAGGCTGGTATGAGATAGTCCTTGGTTGAGTTATAGAATGTTCATTGCACTTCACTTATATCTTTTGAGTATGGCTTTATAGAATGCTTCATGTGCTTCACTTATATCATTTGAAGTTTGGATTGCCTGTTTCCCTACACATAGGAAACCGCCATTTGTAGAATGATCTTTTGCTTCACTTATATTTTTTAGAGCATGGGCATATCTTTTGTAGAAAGAATTAAAACCCTCTTGCTTCACTTATATCTATTTTGAGAGATGATAGGAACTGGTCATTCACATGATTAGTCATTAAATCCGACATAAAACTTGTAGATCACTGAATATGATATGTTTGATTCCTTGCAAATAGTTTTGCGATATAAAGATGATGATATTAGAGTCATGCTAGTGGGTAGTTGTGGATTGTAGAAATACTTGTGTCGAAGTTTGTGATTCCCGTAGCATGCATGTATGGTGAACCGTTATGTAACGAAGTTGGAGCATGAGGTATTTATTGATTGTCTTCCTTATGAGTGGCGGCCAGGGACGAGAGATGGCCTTTTCCTACCAATCTATCCCCCTAGGAGTATGCGCGTAGTACTTGTTTCGATGACCAATAGATTTTTGCAATAAGTATGTGAGTTCTTTATGACTAATGTTGATTCCATGGATTATACGCACTCTCACCCTTCCATCATTGCTAGGCTCTTTGGTATCGTGCATTGTCCTTTCTCACCTCGAGAGTTGGTGAAAACTTCGCCGGTGCATCCAAACCCCGTGATACGATACGCTCTATCACACATAAGCCTCCTTATATCTTCCTCAAAGCAGCCACCATACCTACCTATTATGGCATTTCCATAGCCATTCCGAGATATATTGCCATGCAACTTCCATCATCATCATATACATGAGCATCATTGTCATATTGCTTTGCATGATCATAAGATAGCTAGCATGATGTTTTCATGGCTTGTCCATTTTTTGATGTCATTGCTATGCTAGATCATTGCACATCCCGGTACACCGCCGGAGGCATTCATATAGAGTCATATCTTTGTTCTAGTATCGAGTTGGAATATTGAGTTGCAAGTAAATAAAAGTGTGATGATCATCATTATTAGAACTTTGTCCCATGTGAGGTTATCGAAATAAAAGTGGCCAAAGAAGCCCCCAAAAAAGAGATAGGCCAAAGAAGCGTACAAAAAAAAGAAAAAAAAAGAAAAAATGAGAGAAAAGAGAGAAGGGACAATGTTACTATACTTTTACCACACTTTTGCTTCAGAGTAGCACCATGTTCTTCATATAGAGACTCTCTTGAGTTATCACTTCCATATACTAGTGGGAATTTTCATTATAGAACTTGGCTTGTATATTCCGATGATGGGCTTCCTCAAATGCCCGAGGTCTTCATGAGCAAGCAAGTTGGATGCACACCCACTTAGTTTCTAGTTTGAGCTTTCATACACTTATAGCTCTTAGTGCATCCGTTGAATGGCAATCCCTACTCCTCACATTGACATCAATTGATGGGCATCTCCATAGCCCGTTGATTAGCCGCGTCGATGTGAGACTTTATCCTTTTTGTCTTCTCCACACAACCTCCACCATCATATTCTATTCCAGCTATAGTGCTATGTCCATGGCTCATGCTCATGTATTGTGTGAAAGTTGAAAAGGTTTGAGAACATCAAAAGTATGAAACAATTGCTTGGCTTGTCATCGGGGTTGTGCATGATTTGAATATTTTGTGTGGTGAAGATGGAGCATAGCCAGCTCATATGATTTTGTAGGGATAACTTCCTTTAGCCATGTTATTTTGAAAAGACATGATTGCTTTATTAGTATGCTTGAAGTATTGTTGTCTTAATGTCAAATGATAGACTATTGCTTTGAATCACTCGTGTCTTAATATTCATGCCATGATTAGATTACATGATCAAGATTATGCTAGGTAGCATTCCACATCAAAAAATATCTTTTTTTATCATTTACCTACTCAAGGACGAGCAGGAATTAAGCTTGGGGATGCTGATACGTCTTCGTCATATCTATAATTTTTGATTGTTCCATGCCAATATTATACAACTTTCATATACTTTTGGCAACTTTTTATACTATTTTTGGGACTAACATATTGATCTAGTGCCCAGTGCCAGTTCCTGTTTGTTGCATGTTTTTTGTTTCGCAGAAAATTCATATCAAACGGAGTCCAAATGGGAGAAAAACTGACGGATTTTTTTGGAATATATGTGAATTTTGGGAAGTGAAATCAACACGAGACGGTGCTTGAGGGGCCCACGAGGCAGGGGGGCGTGCCCCTGATCCTCGTGGACACCCCGTAAGGCGGTTGTTGCCCTTCTTTCCCCGCAAGAAAGCTAATATACGGATAAAAATCGTGCTTAAATTTCAATCCAATTGGAGTTACGGATCTCCGGGAATATAAGAAACGGTGAAAGGCCAGATCTGGGAACGCAGAAACAGAGAGACAGAGAGAAAGATCCAATCTCGGAGGGGCTCTCGCCCCTCCGCCACCATGGAGGCCATGGACTAGAGGGGAAACCCTTCTCCCATCTAGGGGGAAGGTCAAGGAAGAAGAAGAAGAAGGGGGCTCTCTCTCCCCCTCTCTTCCGGTGGCACCGGAACGCCGTCGGGGCCATCATCATCACCGCAATCTACACCAATAACTTCACCGCCCTCATCACCAACTCTTCCCCCCTCTATGCAGCGGTGTAACCCCTCTTTTACCTGCTGTAATCTCTACTTAAACATGGTTCTCAATGCTATATATTATTTCCCAATGATGTATGGCTATCCTATGATGTTTGAGTAGATCCCTTTTGTCCTATGGGTTAATTGATGATCGTGATTGGTTTGAGTTGCATGTTTTATTATTGGTGCTATCCTATCATGCTCTCAGTGTCGCGCAAGCGTGAGGGATCCCCACTGTAGGGTTTGCAATATGTTCATGATTTGCTTATGGTGGGTGGCGTGAGTGATAGAAACACGGACCCGAGCAAGTAGGTTGTTTGCGTATGGGAATAAAGAGGACTTGATGCCTTATAATGCTATGGTTGGGTTTTACCTTAATGATCTTTAGTAGTTGAGGATGCTTGCTAGAGTTCCAATCATAAGTGCATATGATCCAAGAAGAGAAAGTATGTTAGCTTATGCCTCTCCCTCAAATAAAATTGCAATAATGGTTACCGGTCTAGTTATCGATTGCCTAGGGACAAATAATTTTCTTGTGTGACAACAAGCTCTCTACTAAAACTAACTTAGTTGTTTCTTTATCTAAACAGCCCCTACTTTTTATTTATGCGCTCTTTATTGTCTTGCAAACCTATCCAACATCACCTACAAAGTACTTCTAGTTTCATACTTGTTCTAGGTAAAGAGAACGTTAAGCGTGCGTAGAGTTGTATCGGTGGTCGATAGAACTTGAGGGAATATTTTTCTACCTTTAGCTCCTCGTTGGGTTCGACACTCTTACTTATCAAAAGAGGCTACAGTTGATCCCCTATACTTGTGGGTTATCATGTTTCCATGATTCCAAAAACTTTGTGTGAGGTGTTAGGTTTCTATGAATTTGATGATTGTTCTTTAAATTTGCATCTTGCAGATTCCACCATTAAGAAACCTATGGGAAGAATTAATTATGTCCTTATTGTTGCAAATAGGAATTATGTGCCCGTGGGTTTTATTGTTCTTGATATAGATTGCAATCCTACATGTCCTATTATTCTTGGTAGACCTTTTCTTAGAACGATTGGTGCAATTATTGATATGAAGGAAGGAAATATTATATTCCAATTTACATGAAGGAAACTCATGGAACACTTTTCTAGGAAGAAAATTAGATTACCTTATGAATCTAAACGAGAGCCACTTATGGATTGCATACCAAAGATGATGATACTTAGATCTATTCTTGTTTTTATGCCTAGCTAGGGGCGTTAAACGATAGCGCTTGTTGGGAGGCAACTCAATTTTATTTTGGTTCCTTGATTTTTGTTCCTATTTAGTAATAAATAAATCATCTAGCCTCTGTTATGATTGTTTTTTTTATGTTTTAATTAGTGTTTGTGCCAAGTAAAGCCTTTAGGATCTTCTTGGATGATTGTTATTTGACCTTGCTGAAAAAAACAGAAAGTATGCACTCACGAGAATAATTTTCATTTTTAACCAGAGAGCGATAAAATACTGATTCCAACTTCCGTAGATAAATATACAAATTATTTAGGTCTTAAAATTTTGGTAGAATTTTTGGAGTTACAGAAGTATTCGAAACCTACAGGTTACTACAGACTGTTCTGTTTTTGACAGATTCTGTTTTTCGTGTGTTGTTTGCTTATTCTGATGAATCTATGGCTAGTATCAGGGGGTATGAACCATAGATAAGTTGGAATACAGTAGGTTTAACACCAATATAAATAAATAATGATTTCATTACAGCACCTTAAGTGGTGATTTGTTTTCTTATACTAACGGAGCTCATGAGATTTTTTGTTGAGTTTTGTGTTGTGAAGTTTTCAAGTTTTTGGGTAAAGATTTGATGGATTTTCGAACAAGGAGTGGCAAGAGACTAAGCTTGGGGATGGACAAGGCACCCCAAGGTAAAATCCAAGGACAACCAAAAGCCTAAGCTTGGGTATGCCCCGGAAGGCATCCCCTCTTTCGTCTTCGTCTATCGGTAACTTTACTTGAGGCTATATTTTTATTCACCACATGATATGTGTTTTGCTTGGAGCGTCTTGTATGATTTGAGTCTTTGCTTTTTAGTTTACCACAATCATACTTTCTGTGTACACTTTTTGGGAGAGACACACATGAATCGGAATTTATTAGGATACTCTATGTGCTTCACTTATATCTTTTGAGCTAGATAATTTTGCTCTAGTGCTTCACTTATATTTTTAGAGCACGGTGGTGGTTTTATTTTGTAGAAATTATTGATCTCTCATGCTTCACTTATATCATTTTGAGAGTCTTTTAGAACAGCGTGGTAATTTGCTTTGGCTATAAAATTAGTCCTAATATGATAGGCATTCAAGATGGGTACGATAAAAACTTTCATATATAGTGCATTGAATACCATGTTTCTTGATAGATGTTTTGAGATATAAAGGTGGTAATGTTAGAGTTGTGCTAGTTGGGCATTTGTTAAATTGAGAAATACTTGTGTTAAAGTTGGCAAGTCCCGTAGCATGCACGTATGGTAAACATTGTGTGACAAATTTGAAGCATGGGGTGTTCTTTGAGTGCTTTCCTTATGAGTGGTGGTCGGGGACGAGCGATGGTCTTTTCCTACTAATCTATCCCTCTAGGGGCATGCGTAGTAGTACTTTGCTTCGAGGGCTAATAAACTTTTGCAATAAGTATATGAGTTCTTTATGACTAATGTGAGTCCATGGGTCATATGCACTCTCACCTTTCCGCAATTTGCTAGCCTCTACGGTACCGTGCATTGCTCTTTCTCGCCTTGGAGTTGGTGCAAACTTGCCGGTGCATCCAAACCCCGTGATATGATACGCTCTATCACACATAAGCCTCCTTATATCTTCCTCAAAACAGCCACCATACCTACCTATTATGGCATTTCCATAGCCATTCCGAGATATATTGCCATGCAACTTTCCACCGTTCCGTTTATTATGACACGCTCCATCATTGTCATATTGCTTTGCATGATCATGTAGTTGACATCGTATTTATGGCAAAGCCACTTTCATAATTTTCATACATGTCGCTCTTGATTCATCGCATATCCCGGTACACCGCCGAAGGCATTCACATAGAGTCATATTTTTGTTCTAGTATCGAGTTGTAACACTGAGTTATGAGTAAATAAAAGTGTGATGATCATCATTAGTAGAGCATTGTCCCATGTGAGGAAAGTCAAATAAAAAATAAAAAAAGAGGACAAAGAAGCCCAAATAAAAAAAGAGAGAAATAGAGAGAAGGGACAATGTTACTATCCTTTTTCCACACTTGTGCTTCAAAATAGCACCATGGTCTTCATGATAGAGAGTTTCTTACTTTGTCACTTTCATATACTAGTGGGAATTTTTCATTATAGAACTTGGCTTGTATATTCCAATGATGGGATTCCTCAAAATGCCCTAGGTCTTCGTGAGCAAGCAAGTTGGATGCACACCCACTTAGTTTCTTTTGATGAGCTTTCATATAGTTGTAGCTCTAGTGCATCCGTTGCATGGCAATCCCTACTCCTCGTATTGACACCAATTGATGGACATCTCCATAGCCTGTTGATTAGCCGCGTCAATGTGAGACTTTCTCCTTTTTTGTCTTCTCACATAACCCGCATCATCATATACTATTCCACCTACAGTGCTATATCCATGGCTTGCGCAAGAGTTGAAAAGGCTGAAGCGCGTTAAAAAGTATGAACCAATTGCTCGGCTTGTCATCGGGGTTATGCATGAGGGGAACATTTTGTGTGACGAAAATGAAGCATGGCCAAACTATATGATTTTGTAGGGATAAGATTTCTTTGGCTATGTTATTTTGATAAGACATAATTGCTTGGTTAGCATGCTTGAAGTATTACTATTTTTATGTCAATATTAAACTTTTATCTTGAATCTTTTGGATCTGAACATTCATGACACAATAAAGAGAATTACATTGAAAATATTGTTAGGGAGCATTCCGCATCAAAAATTCTATTTTTATCATTTACCTACTCAAGGACGAGCAGGAATTAAGCTTGGGGATGCTTGATACGTCTCCAACGTATCTATAATATTTGATTGTTCCATGCTATTATATTATCTGTTTTGGATGTTTAATGGGATTTATTATACCTTTTTATATTATTTTTGGGACTAACCTATTAACCGAAAGCCCATTGCAAATTGCTATTTTTTTGCCCATTTTAGTGTTTCGCAGAAAAGGAATATCAAACGGAGTCCAAACGGAATGAAACCTTCGCGAGGATCGTTTTAGGAACAAATGTGATCCAGAAGACTTGGAGTGGATGTCAAGGAAGCAGCGAGGCGGCCACGAGGTAGGAGGGCGCGCCCAAGGGGGCCAGGCGCGCCCCCACCCTCGTGGGCCCCTCGCAGCTCCACCGACCTACTTTTTTTGCCTATATATACTCTTATACCCTGAAACCTTTGAGGAGAGCCACAAAACACCTTTTCCACCGCCGCAACCTTCTGTACCTGTGAGATCCCATCTTGGGGCCTTTTCCGGCGATCTCCCGGAGGGGGATTCGATCACGGAGGGCTTCTACATCAACACCATAGCCTCTCCGATGATGTGTGAGTAGTTTACCACAGACCTTCGGGTCTATAGTTATTAGCTAGATGGCTTCTTCTCTCTCTTTGGATCTCAATACGAAGTTCTCCTCGATCTTCTTGGTGATCTATTCGATGTAACTCTTTTTGCGGCCTGTTTGCCAAGATCCGATGAATTGTGGGTGACGGTGTCCTGGATTAGGGGGTACTCACCACGTCATCTCCCGATCTGTTAGATTGGGCCGAGGACCCCCATGGCCGTATACTCATGGGCCAGTTCGGACAGCTGCCGCATACATAGAAGATTCCACAAGACTTGGTGATCAAGACAAGGACTCCTCCCCATCCGCGTATTCGGCTAGGACTCTTGTTATCCTAGGCCTCTGGTGCATTATATAAACCAAGGCCAGGCTAGTGGATATATTATATACAACAATCATACCATAGGCTAGCTTCTAGGGTTTAGCCTCTACGATCTCGTGGTAGATCAACTCTTGTAATGCTCATATCATCAAGAACAATCAAGCAGGACGTAGGGTATTACCTCCTTCAAGAGGGCCCGAACCTAGGTAAACATCGTGTCCCCTGCCTCCTGTTACCATCCGCCTTAGACGCACAGTTCGGGGCCCCCTACCCGAGATCCGCCGGTTTTGACACCGACATTGGTGCTTTCATTGAGAGTTCCGCTGTGCGATCGGCAAAAGGATCAATGCCTCGTCCGCAGATTAACTGCGATGTCAACATGTTCGTCACCGGCTCAACTGGTCACCTTGGCTTGACCGAGGACTGTGCCCTGCCTCCGATCGTCATGTTCGGACGAGGGCCTTCATCAACACCAACTCCGATCTCTATCAAGATCATGGAGGAATCATCCATAGAGCCCGGGGGCTCAACGTCAACATTGCCCTGGGGCGACCGTGCTGTTTTTCTGGACAGCGAACGTGTATCCGCCGCCACCGCCTCCTCGAGTGTCGTTTTAATAATCACTTCGGTGGAATTGTGCGGAGTCGAGTCTACAACAGCCCTAGAAAATTTCGTCGAGCTCCGATGGAGGAATCTCCGACAAACTATGATATACCGGAGCCCTGTAAAATCTGGACGGGAATCTGGACGAGTTTAGGGCGTGGTCTCCAGAGCCCGGCTCGGAGGTACTTTGGAAGATCCAACCGTTCATCTACTGCGGAATTCCCATATCTACCACCCCTCAAAATTTCAGCTCGATCCGACGGTTCAAACTCCGGGAACCTTCCGATGAGTGGACTAATTTTCGGATCTGTTTTCTGCGCGAATACAGATCCAACCCGAATTCATGTTTCTTTATGAACGTGATATTGGACAACCTTTTTAGAGGAATTCTACTCTAGGGTATTGTGCGTCATTTTTAAACGCATGCTCGTAAAATTTTAAGCCTCCCTTGAGGTCATCTTCATCATCATGCTGGTGTCAAACCGGTCCGGTAATTTTGCTCCAAGGCTGCCGACCTGCGCTAGACACGTCATCACTTTGTTGAGCCGAGCTCAACTTCTTTGGATCATCATCTCGGCAAGCCGAACAAGAGTTCGGCATCGCGAAGGATAAATCATCACCAACATCGCCGCCCCACGGATTACACGGAGTGGGCACACCGACATCGCCGCACGGTCACTTCATCAAGCCGGCATCGACCACGTCACGACCGGCATCGGCAGGGCCGCACTGTTGCTTCTTCAAGCCAGTGTCCATCACGCCGACCTACTTCGACTCATCGACTGACATCGAGGCTTCTGCATCTCGGCTGGACCGGGGGCTTCGCCATCTCTTCATCAACCTACTCCGAAGACTTCAGCGTCACTAGCAGACCAGCTTCGTCACGTTAGCTGGACCGAGGGCTTTGCCTCCGCAACCCAACCTTCGCCAGCATCGCCATGCCATCGCTTTATCGCCCATCAGGCAATGGCTGTGCGGATCGAGTCCCAATTTTGGGAGTCACCTTTCTTCGGATTGCTACAACAAATAAACCAGGTGCTATTAATCCTAGTAATTTTTGCTTGTTGGGGTTTATTTTTCCCAAGAAATTACTACTCTGGTTTGTTCCATCATCTGTACACAGGTCTATGGAATGATGGCCACACTAACGACGGTCGTGTGGTGTTTCGGTCAGTTTCTGTACATAGTCCGGCGAACGCCGCATCCGGAACTCGGACCGACCTGTGAATTCAGGCTTTGCCACACCTTTACTGCATCACACCGATGCCCTGCATTGACATTGACTTCGGCGCCAGGCCATATTTCTTTTATTACTCACTTTGCATAAATTATTTATTATGCAACATTTTTTATCATTATTATTATTATCTCTAGTTTGCACTATTTTTTGTGCATAGGGAAATGATCCGGTTTGGGCAGTATCGTCAACTCGGCGTACTGACATACCACGTCACCTCGGCTGGACGGGGGGCTTTGTCAGCACTTCATTACCCCATGCTGGGGACTTCGGCATCACTCTGTCGGCCTGCATTGACCGTGCTATGTCACCACTTCGGAGTGCCGAGATCTTTGCTCCGCCACCTCGGGACCGGCTTGGGGGATGGAACCTTGTCTTGCATCAAGCTCGAACCGTGTCATCAGTACCGAACACATTACCCAGCTAAGTTGCCTTCATGCTCGAAGTTTTAAATTTTTTTCTTGTGTTCGGTTCGACCAAGCATTATACCTTTTTGGAAAAAAGTTGCTTGTAAAAAATCTCCTTGTCAAAACTTTGTTTGTGACACACAAATTCAAATACCCAGTTCACTTGGGGGCTTCCTTTATGAAGCCTTTCCTCTTGCATATGATTATACTTGCACGGCTTCGTTCCTTGTTCGTGTATTACGCCACAATATGCACCATATTGACTTAAGCGATTTGCAAGCTGGGTTGCCTCGCTCCTGTGTTTACCCCTACGTTCCCGATTGTTCGGCTAGGGAGTAAAGGGAGCACCTCTGCGATTATCACGATCGGGTCATCCGAGCCGGACCTCAGACTGGGTGAAGCCGAAAGCTAGCACTCTTATTGTTTTCAATTATGGTCGGCACACAACGGAACTCATGAGTACAAAAAATCTATTGCATAAGTCTCATAGTAACAATGAGCACCGAAGAAAGGTATCGGTGGGGGTACTATTTTCTTCGAAGATGCTTCTTACACTTCGTCAGTAATATAGCATAAGTTCCCTGAGCGCGCTTTGTCTGTTACAGCCTTATGGCCTGATTGCCTGGTTATCGGAAACACCGTTGATATTCTCGATAGGTGGAGTACATAACACTCTTCGGCCCTTGACCAAAGAGGGAGAAGCCGACGTTCGGTTAAGACGCGTATAAAGTTTGGGTGAACACAGATATGATATAAGTACTTTGGTACATACAATCATTATACATAAAATTCTTTTACCCAAGTCACTTGGGGGCTCTTAAAATTTATATGAGCTATTTTATAGTAAATGTGTTTTCTTCTTGGTCGTTGCAAAGTCTTTTTCTACCGCTCCTTTTTTGACTCGAGTTTATGGTCAATAGCCGGATAGCATGTCTTCTCTTTGAAATCCGCTTGAGTTTAGTTTGCTAAACTAACCTCATAGAAGTACTCCGCCTTTGGGATAAGGAGCTTGAAGCCGTAGGCTGACCCGTGTGAAGTCTTGAGATCGGATGTGTCATGTTAAAGCACGATAGAAGCACAATTCTTTTTTCCTTCCAAATTTCGGATTGGCACCGAACACTTGATCTTGTTCGGACGTCAAGTTTTTACTGACGTTTTTTTGGTTTTCCAAGCTTATGGAACTTTCAAACTATTTGTGTGTTTTCGGCACAAGTCTCGTAGTGCAACACCGGACACCTTTAGAGATTCGGCAAAAACATTCTCGGATATTGCTAAATACGCATCGGTTTCGAATTGTGTCTTCGGTCAATAGTTCGGTTGCCCGGCTCCTGCGCTTGCCTGCTATGTTCCGCTTTGTTCGGCTAGGTGTGCAAAGGGAGAACCACTGCGATTGTGCTTCCAGCTCACACGGTTAAGTACCTCAGTGGAGAAAGCCGAAAACTGACTGTCACAATAAGCGTAAACTGGTCAGCGATCCGATGACTGTGTTAAATGACTGTCCATTCATAACATTGGCCGAAGTGTTTACGGCTTGACCTCGACTGTCGCCGAACACTACCGGGGCTAGTAACTGGCCTCCCAAACTAAATCCTCAATATTTTGCTCTTACATTAGAGCTGAGGTTTCATGATGATGCTCAGCATGACAACCCAAAGAAAGGAACCGATAGTGGGATTATTTTCTTTGGAAGACATTTATTATGTTAAACAGTGATATAACATATCTCTATGCGTACCTTTGTTTATAAAACCGTATGGCCAGATTGTCTTCTTTGTCGTAAATATTTGCCCTCATAAATGCTTTATAAAGTAGGTCAAACACTCCTCGGCTACTGGCCGAGGAGGTGGAAGCCGATGGTCGGTCAACAAAGTTTCGTACAATGCGGATCCGAGCATTAATGATGTAAAGTACTTGGATACATAGAATCATTACACATAATTTGTGATTTTACTCTGGATATCGATCCTTAATTCGGCCACCCATGCCCGCATTAAGGCTCGGGGGCTACTGGGCTTCGGGCTTATCATTTACTAATATTAAAGGGGCGTATCGATCCCCTGATCTAGTGTTGCCACCCGACCAGTGTCTCGGGGGCTACTACATTGGCAATCCAGTGCAGAAAATTTAAGTGCAATATAGTTTTCGAGGAGATTATGATCCTCAGGTTGGTCGGCCGCACCCAACCTCAGTCTCAAGGACTCTGCACACCGCTTTTTTTGTCCCAAAGTATTCTGTCGAGCTAGGAGTTGATCCTCAGACCGATTTTGCAAATCAACCCGAGTCTCAGCGGCTACTGGGATCAGCGGACTTATGTCATCCTTTAGGTGCATCTCGGGTTTTAGACCGACACACACCTTGAGAGCTACTAGCTATATATCTCGGTAGAGAATAAATTGCACCAATAAAAAATATTGACAAAGATCGGCCCATAGTCGGGGTGGTGCACCACCTCGGAAGCAGTCCGGCATAAAGCTCGGGCGCTAGTGGCTGGCTCCATAGAGGGCATTTCCAGCATTAAGCTCGGCTAAACTCCTTCAACTTTTTTTGGACCAAGATGATCGATGACATCTTGGATATAGTCCGGCGTTGGAGCTTGGACACAGTCCGGTGTTGGAGCTCGGATACATTTTAGTGTTGGAGCTCGGAAGCAGTCCGGCATTGGTGCTCGGCTGCAAAAGATACCTCGAATGCAGTCCGACGTTAGAGCTTGGATGCAAGAGGACACTGCCTCCCGGGAACAACTTCAAACTCGAGGTGTGGCATAAAAATAACAAGGCATTGATAAAGGCCGGAAACTTAAAGGGGATCCTCGGATACCCGATGTGTAAACTCGTCGAATGCATTTCGGCGATCCTCAAGATCGAAGATGAGAAGATTTGTTGAACCAGTTTTCAAGACCGACAATCGAAGATGAAGAACAGTTCGGAAGAATCAAGGAGCATCCCTAACTTGAAGACCGATTCAGGGGGCTACTGACGGTGTCCTGGACTAGGGGGTACTCACCACGTCATCTCCCGATCTGTTAGATTGGGCCGAGGACCCCCATGGCCGTATACTCATGGGCCAGTTCGGACAGCTGCCGCATAGATAGAAGATTCCACAAGACCTGGTGATCAAGAAAAGGACTCCTCCCCACCGGCGTATTCGACTAGGACTCTTGTTATCCTAGGCCTCTGGTGCATTATATAAACCGAGGCCAGGCTAGTCGATATATTATATACAATAATCATACCACATGCTAGCTTCTAGGGTTTAGCCTCTACGATCTCATGGTAGATCAACTCTTTTAATACTCATATCATCAAGAACAATCAAGCAGGACGTAGGGTATTACCTCCTTCAAGAGGGCCCGAACCTGGGTAAACATCGTGTCCCCTGCCTCATGTTACCATCCGCCTTAGACACACAGTTCGGGACCCCCTACCTGAGATCCGCCGGTTTTGACACCGACAGTGGGTTTATGAACTTGATTATCTATGGATATTATTTGATTCTTCTCTGAATTATTATATGCATGTTTTGATATCTTTGCAAGTCTCTTCGAATTACCGGTTTAGTTTGGCCTACTAGATTGATCTTTCTTGCAATGGGAGAAGTGCTTAGCTTTGGGTTCAATCTTGCGGTGCTCGATCCCAGTGACAGAATGGGAAACGACACGTATTGTATTGTTGCCATCGAGGATAAAAAGATGGGGTTTATATCATATTGCTTGAGTTTATCCCTCTATATCATGTCATATTGCCTAATGCGTTACTCCGTTCTTATGAACTTAATACTCTAGATGCATGCTGGATAGTGGTCGATGTGTGGAGTAATAGTAGTAGATGCAGAATCGTTTCGGTCTACTTGTCACGGACGTGATGCCTATATTCATGATCATTGCCTTAGATATCATCATAACTATGCGCTTTTCTATCAATTGCTCGACAATAATTTGTTCACCCACCGTAATACATGCTATCTTGAGATAAGCCACTAGTGAAACATATGGCCCCCGGGTCTACTTTACATTATATAAGTTTCCAATCTACAATTATAGTTTACTATCTATTTTGCAATCTTTATTTTCCAATCTATACCACAAAATACCAAAAATATTCATCTTATTATCTCTATCAGATCTCACTTTCGTAAGTGACCGTGAAGGGATTGACAACCCCTTTACCGCGTTGGTTGCGAGGTTCTTGTTTGTTTGTGCAGGTACTAGGGGACTTGCGTGTAGTCTCCTACTGGATTGATACCTTGGTTCTCAAAAACTGAGGGAAATACTTACGCTACTTTGCTACATCACCCTTTCCTCTTCAAGGGAAAACCAACACATGCTCAAGAGGTAGCACCTCCATACCATTTTTCATGATTTTTCGCTACCGCAAGTTCCTATTCCGAGGAGATCCAATCTGGAAGCATGTTCCAACACCCCACCGGAAGGGGAGTCCATCACCGGAGCCATCTTCATCAACCTTGCTACCACCATGAACATGAATGTTCTTAGGATCTTAGGGTCCATGGCAGTAGTTGTAGGTGGCATCCCCTGTCCCTTGAAATTCAATATAAAGTTTTCGTGATCTTCCTCACTTGATTGGGATCAATATGATGTAAACGACGTTTATGTTTGTTGGGATATGTTGAATTGTCATTTTATGCTCAAATTGTTCATTGAATAATAGTGAATCTTTTGAGAGTTATTTGTTGCATAATTAGGTAGTCATGTATGCTTTCTGAACTATTTGTTGTTTCTAGCCAAGATTAATAGGTAGTTCTTCAGTGGGAGTTGTGCATGTTAGTGGGTTCAATCTTGCGGTACTTCATCCCAATGACAGAAAGGGAACGAACACGTGCTTGTGCTCTCGTAATAGTGGTTAGGTATCCCCCAAGTGTAAGGATGATGTGACCTAGCACTAAGTATTTCCCTCGATTGAGAACCATGATTTATCGAACCAGGAGTCCTCCTCCCATCAAATAAAGTCACTGGTGCCGGCACACAAAACAAAACAAATTTGTCCCCAACACGTCAAGAAGGTTGTCGAGCTTCTTGTCTTGATACTTATAAGATTAAGTTACAAGTGACAATGATAGTTTGATAAATAGATAAAATGGTACAACAAAGAATAATATTTTGGTAAAGTTTTCATTAATGGAGAATAGACCCTGGGGCATAGGTTCGCTAGTGAAATCTCTCTCAAGCATACAAGTGTGGTATGGTCATTCATGACTATAATCATGCATGGTATAACCTCATATATGCAGTATGTCAGTGATAAGTACACTATTATCGAACTGCATCTAGTACTAATGCTCCACTCAAAGACAGTTATCCAGCATGATTCTGGAAGTATTAAGTTACAAGAAATAGAGCATTGCATTAAGCATGATGACATAGTTTAGACAGTAAAACATCAAGCAATATGATGAGGCACCGTCGTTTTATCCTTAGTGCCAATAATACATGGCAACAGTACAATACATGTCTTATCCTTTTCCGTCATTGGGATATAAAACACTGCAAGATTAGAGCTCACTACAGTGCACAACTCCCTTTGAAGGAATGCCCATCAAACTTGGCCAAAGAAGATAGATAGATTGGAGTGCATACAAAGCTATTCAATTATACAACAAGAAAACCTGAAAAGATTCAATTGAATTCAATGAACAATCTAATCACAAAGTGACAACTCATCATATCCCAACAAACACATCCACGAATTACATTAGATTGATCCCGATCATGTGTGGAAGTTCAAACGAACTTGATATTGAAGATTAGAGAGAGAGAGAGAGAGATCCGATCCGGAAGCATGTTCCAACACCCCACCGGAAGGGGAGTCCATCACCGGAGCCATCTTCATCAACCTTGATGTCACCATGAACATGAATGTTCTTAGGATCTTATGGTCCATGGAAGTAGCTGTAGGTGGCACCCTGTCCCTTGTAATTCAATATAAAGTTTTCGTGAACTACCTCACATGATTGGGATAAATATGACATAAACGATGATTCTGTTTGTTGGGATATGTTGAATTGTCATTTTAGGCTCAAATTGTTCTTTAAATTATAGTGAATCTTTTGATATTTCTTTGTTGCATAATTAAGTAGTCATGTATGCTTTCCGATCTATTTGTCATTTCTAGCAAAGACTAATAGGTAGTTCTTCAGAAGGAGTTGTGCATGGTAGTGGGTTCAATCTTGCGCTGCTTCATCCCAATGACAGAAAGGGAACGAACACGTGCTTGTGCTCTCATAACAGTGGTTGGGTATCCCCTAGGTGTAAGGATGATGTGACCTAGCACTAAGTATTTCCCTCGATTGAGAACCAAGATTTACTGAATCAGAAGGAGTCCTCCCATCAAATAAAGTCACTGGTACCTGTACACAAAACAAAACAAATTTGTCCGCAACACGTCAAGAAGGTTGTCGAGATTCTTGTCTTGATACTTATAAGATTAAGTTATGAGTGAATAATGATATTTTGATAAATAGATAAAATGGTACAACCAAGAATAATATTTTGGTAAAGTTTTCAATAATGGAGAATAGACCCTAGGGCATAGGTTCACTAGTGAAATCTCTCTCAAGCATACATGTGTGGTATGGTCATTCATGACTATGATCATTCATGGTATAATCTCATATATGCAGTATGTCTGTGATAAGTACACTGTTCTCCAACTGCATCTACTACTAATGCTCCACTCAAAGACCGCTATCCAGCATGATTCCGGAAGTATTAAGTTACAAGAAATAGAGCATTGCAGTAAGCATGGTGACATAATTTAGACAGTAAAACATCAAGCAATATGATGAGGCACCGTCGCTTTATCCTTAGTGGCAACAATACAATACATGTCTTATCCTTTTCTGTCACGGGGATATAAAACACTGCAAGATTAGAGCTCACTACAGTGCACAACTCCCTTTGAAGGAATGCCCATCAAACTTGGCTAAAGAAGATAGATAGATTGGAGAGCATACAAAGCTATTCAGTTATACATCAAGAAAAACTGAAAAGATTCAATTGAATTCAATGAACTATCTAATCACAAAGTGACAACTCATCATATCCCAACAAACACATCCACGAATTACATTAGATTGATCCCGATCATGTATGGCAGAGAGAGATGATATTGAAGATCAGAGAGAGAGAGAGAGAGAGAGAGAGAGCTACTGCTATGGACCCCCTAAGTGTGAGAGTCAATTCCGACAAATCTCGGGTAAGGGATTAGCGATTATGTTGGGTGGCATTTTTTTCAGCCAAGCCTTATTTGAGCTATCCATTCAGACATGGAGGAGGAAGTAGGAAAGTACGTGGTATGATTGGATATGCTCCTTTGCCCCAAAAGAAACCAGGCCATGAAGCCTGACGAGTCATTTTTTACACTCATTCACCCTTTGTTTAAACCAATATATTTCATTAAAATTGAGATGTTCACTCAGATATTACTACTAATGACTAATGAATGCAAAGGACTCCAAAAATCCTCTCTTTGATGTGTTTCCACAGGAAATGTGCTAAAAAGGGTAGAAATCACGTGTGAACATGGAAAGGAATGGAATGGAAGAAAGAAAGAATCACCAGGAGGTGTACCAGAAGAAACAACACAAAAGGCAACATTCCATATGACTGCGAGCGCTCGTATGAGCGGTCATATGGCATGGATTTCGAGGGAGCTCGTCTACCTGAATAACTTTTATAAAGGGGACCACACCAAAATTTCAACAAAACATCGTCGAGTGAATCCAGAACAGAACCATCTTCATCTCCTCTCATCAACCATAGCCGCCACCATTTCCATCTCCATAGTCGCCATCACCACCATAGTCTATCTTCCTCTAGTTCATACTTATAATCATGCATCACACAAGGCAGCTATTGTAAGACATATTTGCAATCAGTAAGTCTTCAAGATGTGTTCTTCAATGTTTTCTTCTTTCGATATGATCTCCATGTGTGAGTAGTTCAGTAAGGTATGTGTTGAGGCATAACCCTCTGTATTTTTTATGGGGATAAATGGAAGGCTTTGAATTAACATCATGTATGTGTGAATTTTTTTCCCATAGATGTCCCTTGTCTTGTCTGCGATCTTCATCCTTGCTGGTACCCAGGATCATGGAGATCAAGCAACGGTGAGGCTAAGTGCAGGGACAACGTGAAGTGTTATTCAGAACACTAGTGACATAAGGGATTAGTACGGTAACACGTATCCAATCCTTCAGGATTCATGAGGTGAAGTCTTTAAACTCCCAAAGCTCTTGTCTGATTATTATAATCTAATTATCGAGGCAACCCTGCGTGATGGATAGGGCCCACGGTAGGACAACTGATTCTTGATGCAGGACTCGTGTCTGTCATGATGTTATTTGGACACACCCCCGCTTCAGTTTGTAACAAGCACATGTCGATGGGTGACTCCCAATGCACAAATTAAGATCATATCTGGTCCCATGCAAATACATGGTTGTAAGCATTAAGACCTCATACTCGTACCTCTTTTTATTATAAGTGTTTGAATCACTATTTGCTTGATTTATCTGGTCAAAAGGTAGAATTAATCCTTTAACGAAAGCTTGCTAGAAACTATTGCTTCAAGGGAGCCTTCCTCTCATGGGTTCGATAGCCCAGGGTCATCTTTGGGGAAATAAGTGTGGTGTACATTCTGTTCCTTTATCGGATAACTAAAAGGAGGTATCAAGCCCTTTATCTAGCATCGTTGCTGGGGAGGAGTTTAGTGTTCCTAGTCTTTGTGTTTAGATTTTTGTTAAAGTTTAGTTTCAGTTTTTGGTTTTTACTTTTTGTTCTAGTTTAAGTTTTATTTTTGTTGCAAGTCTCGTCGGTTGAAAAATCCAAAAATATTACCATGGCTCATAATCTTGGAAGTTTTGCTACTCCTAGCAATAACTTCATGCGTGAACCCATAGGACAACCTGAGGTTGCAACCATTGAGTATGAGATGAAACCGAACTTAGTTTCCATGGTTCAACATGACCAATTTGGAGGCTCTGCTTCTGAAGATGCCAGTATGCACTTGCATAATTTTACTGAATTGTGCAACATGACACGCGTTAGAGATTATGACCCTGATGCTTTGAAGTTGCATCTATTTCCTTTCTCTTTGAGAGGAAATGCAAAATAATGGCTTCTAGCTTTACCTAGAGGCAACATAACTTCTTGGGCTGATTGTTGCAGCAAATTTGTATTGAAGTTTTTTCCACCTGCAAAAATTATGCAACTACGTTCTCGGATTATAGGTTTCAAGCAGGAAGAATGTAATCCACTAGCGCTTGCGTGGGATAGAATGAAATAAGACATAAGGAATTGTCCTAATCATGAAATGGAGGAATGGTTAATCCTTCATATGTTTTATAATTGTTTGAATCACATATCAAAAACTATGCTTGATACAACTGCACGAGGAATAATCATGGGAAATCCCATGGATGATGTCAAGAAATTACTTGGTGATATGCAAGAGAACCATGCCCAATGGCACGTTGAAAGAACCACCACCAATAGGGTGAATGCAATTGAAGAAAACAATGCGGACTTGACCACCAAATTAGAGGAACTCATCTCCTTCATGAGAGGTAAAGAAGAGGTAAACATGAATGCCATCACTAATGAAGAAACTAGTGATGTGAATTTTATTGCTCACAATAGCTATAATCCCAACTGGAAAAATAATGGATATGCTCCTACACTTCCTTATCCTAATAATAACAGAGCACCAAATAATTTTAGTGGAGCTAGTAGCAGCAATAGAAATACTCTTGAAGATACCCTTAAAAGGTTTATTGCTAGTCAAACTAAGCACAATGAAAATTTCAAAATATTTTGAAGAATCATGATAACCTACTTGGTCAATTGACAAGTAAGATTGTTGGACTAACAAATAATGTGCAGATACTTAAGGAAGATCCAAGAATATGGAGGCACAAGTGGCTAAAATTGCAGAGAGCCAAACATTGATCCTAGCTAAGTTTGCAGGTAAACCGGAGCCTAACCCGGTTGAAGATGTCAAGATGGTAAGAAGCAATGAGAAGAAGACCGAAGATCTGGACATAAGCCATGTGCCAGAATATAATTATACCGTTGCAAATTTCACAAAGATGATATCAATGAAGTACCCACTACCCAAGGTAACTTATAATGAAGCATATAATGTCTTCGTTGATCAAGTTGCAACTAAGATACATGAGCTTAATGATGAATGAAAGAAGCTTTATAGTAAGTTACCAGCTAAGCAAGAAGATGCTTTTGAGCCTACTATAGATATTGAGATTGGATTGAATAAATTCAGTGATTTATGTGATCTAGGGGCTAGTGTTTCCACTATTCCTAAGTTTGTTTATGATAGTCTCCATCTAGGTCCTTATGTAACTACTGAGATTTTATTGAATATGACTAATTCTACTTTTACTCAGGTAGTGCGCATTAAGCATGGAGCTATAGTTCAAATAAATGATTGCGATGTCATGATTGATCTTGTGATAGTAGATATGCCTGAAGATCCTATTGCTCCTATAATTTTCGGTAGACCTTTTTTTAGGACTATCAAAGTTGTGATAAATGTGTTTGAGGGGAATGTTAGATTTAATTTACCGGCCAAAGATCCTTTTGTGAGACATTTCCCCAGGAAAAAGAAAATGGCGACCTATACCGAGGAAGACATTATTGTGAATTCCAGAAGCTATTGTCTCGATGTGTTTGCGCCACCTTGATCATCATTACAGTCGAGCTCACCGACTGAGAACAAGCGCTTCGTGGGAGGCAACCCACAGGAATAAAGGAGCCAAGTAACTTTTTATTTTTGTTTCAATAAAAGAGTGATTGAAGTTTTAGATAAACAAGTGAGTTTGGAAGAGTTGTTCTAATGAAGGCTTTGCTATGTGCAAATTGAATTATATGTTGTATTAACATTCAGATTCCTGGAAATATGTCTATGTATTGTGTTGGAACTAACCCCACAGGAAAAACAAAGGAAGAGAAAAGTTAGAGATCAAAAGACGGCCTTTCAGGCGACCACCGTGATCATCTGTGCGGTCGCATGACTTCCTGGAGGTTCTAACACAAAACAACCAGAGGCAACAAGGCAAATGACGATGTTCCATATGGGCACAAACGCTCATATGGGTGGTCGTCTGAGATCCTCCTAGAAACAAGAAAGAAATCCAGAGCGTTCGATGATGTTCAATACGGGCGCCCGTACCGGTTTAAGCGGTCGAATAACATCCTCGATCAGAAGAAGGAAATAACCAAAGCATTCGACAACATTCCATACGGGCGCCACCGCCCGTTTCAGTGGTCGTTTGAAGTATGCACAAACGCAGGTAAGCTACCAGGGTGAATGATGATGTTTCAAACGAGCGCTTGCACTCATATGAGCGGTCGTATGGATCCCTAGAAGCCACAAAGAGCCCAAGGAAGGAGGTAAATCATCCTCATCTCTCTTCTTCTTCTTCTTCTTCTTCTTCTTTTTCTTCTTCTTCTTCTTCTTCTTCTTCTTCTTCTTCTTCTTCTTCTTCTTCTTCTTCTTCTTCTTCTTCTCCTTCTTCTTCTTCCTCCTCCTCCTCCTCCTCCTCCTCCAAACCTCTCCAAACCCTAGCAGGACTTTGCCCGATCTCCCTACTCGTTTAATTTCAGTTCAAATCCTTCCGTGTGATTGATCTATGGTACGTTCCTCCTTCGATCCCTAATTTATTTTTAGCAAATCCATGTTCTACATGCCTAGCATTGCCATGTTGTAACATGCCAAATTTTCAATTTGGAATGTTATACATTAGATCATCATTGCATATCATATTTTATTGCTTTTGGACCTGATCCAGAAATTCTACGCAACTCAAGGACCCATGGAGAGAGTTGGGGATTTCATTATTTTCAAATTTGAGTTTTCTCAAAATTTGAAAATAGGATCATTTCATTTTTATTTATTCTATCTTCAATTATTTCAATTATAAAAATATGAGAGAGGGAATAAAATGACTTTCCCAAAATAAAGAAATATTGAAGGTTTAATAAAAAAATCAAATAAGATTTTATTTGGAGTTTTTCGCTGTTTTATTTGAATTTAAGAAAAATGCACGTTTTTCAAAATTGCATTTAGGCCCCAAATAAATGTTCAGTTTGTCCGGCTTGATTTCAGAAGTCGGGGAACATTTATTTCGGGATCTTTGGAGTCCGTTTAGTATTTCTTTTCTTTCTTTTTCTGGACGTCAAATTATTTAAAAAAACGGACTGACCTAACCGGGCCGTGTCCGACTAGGACACTTGGCCCGGCGGGCCTTTAAAGCCGTGAGGGCCCGAGCCAGCCGCAGCCGCCCCAGCCCCGAAACTCTAGCCGCCGCTCGCCTCGATCCGCGTGCTACCGCCGCGCGAATCCGCCGCAACCGCCCCTCGCCTCGCCGCCGCCGTCGTCTCTCCGGAGCCGCCCGAGGTAGCCGCCGTTGCCTCGGTTTTCGCAAAGAAAACCGATCGTTTTTTAAACCTAGATCCGTTTTTTAGATCTGGTTCGGTTTATTTTCGTCGGTTTAGTTATTTAGCGAACGGCCGCTTTTTCATTCGTTTTTACAAATGGTATTCGTCATTTAGCCGCAGATAGCGAATGTTCGTTCGTTAACCTGTTCGTCCTTTTTCCTTTTTCTCGGATTTTCCGCGATTATTTCTGATTGCGATTTCTGATCCGATTTTTGTTTTAGTTTAACTTTTCGCTCGTTTATCGGAATCAGGCGATTCAAGCGCCTGGAGTTTCGTCTCGAAACCCTCTTTCCGTTTAACCCACTCAAACAAGTTTTTGCATCTGTAAAATTTTACTTAGGTCCAGATTAGTACACGAAGCTTGTTTCTTTCGCCGTTTGACTTTCGTTGCTTCGTTTGATTTGATCCTTTTTGCAAACCGGAGTTCTTAAATTGAACTTTCTAGTTATATTTCCTTTTTGAGTTTTACCTGTGCATTAGATGAGTGCTTATTGTGTGCTTGTTTGTTTGCGATAGAGTACCCAGAGTGCGCCGGTTGCTACTTTGAATCTCTAGGTTTCGCGGATCATCAGCAAGGCAAGTAACACTTTGATCATACCTCTTACTACCCAGTTTTATTGCATTAGATCAATCCTCAAACATTGCATGATTAGGATCTAATTAAATTGTGGGTTCTGGGAAAGTAGATGAGGTAGTACCTATTACCTATTTTAATTATGAAACCCTGGGAGTTACTTCTACGTTTGCTTATGCCATGCTATGCTTGTAGACGTGGATTGGGTTTGAGTGTATCCATGACAAATGTGAGTTTGTTAATTAATGGTTCAACTTAAGGTGGCAACTTAAATACACATCTGGGTGGATTGAGGCACCTGGGTATTCCAGCGATTGCCTGTGTTTTTCTTTATGGACCGCCACCCAGGCTCAAAGGGATCATGTGATTATTCATAATAGAAACTTCCGTGTGCAGCCACAAGCTACTATGGGCTCTAGCATAGTTGATTAAGTCATGCAAACTCTTACAGTGGTAGACTAGCAGATGTAGGGGAAAGTAGGTCTAACGGTCTACCCGATCGTAAGGTGCTAGCACTTCTAAAAGACTATGTCTCGGTCATCCGTTTCTCAAACAACATGTAGTGCGCAAATCCCAATGGAGGAGATCGAGTCTTGTGGGGAAAAGTGCGCAAACCTCTGCAGAGTGTATAAACTAATCATGGTTAGCCGTGTCCCCGGTTATGGACAACTTGAGTATCTAGTTCT
Organism: Triticum dicoccoides; assembly: GCF_002162155.2. NCBI lineage: Eukaryota > Viridiplantae > Streptophyta > Magnoliopsida > Poales > Poaceae > Triticum > Triticum dicoccoides. The sequence continues at coordinate 134,588,076 of NC_041382.1, read as the reverse complement.
TGGATTATCATGTGAATCTCATCATGTGACTCTAATTAATTTTGTTGGGTTTTAATAGTGATGTTTAATTGGGATTGAGAGGGTGTCTACACTCTCAATGTTCAACAACTACCATGATAGTTAAATAAAATTTATTCCTTTGCAGTAGGGAAAAATTGGCTTTACGTAAAAACTGTAACCATAGAGCTTTCCACCAGCCATATATGCATGTAGTATAGCTGTATTCTTCCATTATTCTCTATATGTTACATTGCCAGCATATTCCATGTGCTGACCCGTTTTTGGGCTGCAACATTCATGTTGTAGACTTTTCAGATGATGAGTAAGGTGCCTTTAGGTCGTGGTTCTATACTTAGTGATGCCATTGGAGTTGATGGACTCACTTATCTTCCAAGCCTTCCGCTGTTATCATTATTAGATGGCCTTAAGCCATATTTGTGTAATAAGTTCTCTTTTGAGACATTTGATGTAATAAGTGTGTGATTGTTACTCTGTTATAAATCCTTCAAGTATTGTGCATGTCAGCATTACTGATCCAGGGATGACACTAAAGCACAGAGATCGGACTATTTGAAGTCTGGTCGCTACAAGATGGTATCAGAGCACATGTTGACTGTAGGACACGACCACTAAGATAAAGACCTAGATCACTACTCACTCTTCTCATTTCTGACTCCTCGTCTTTTCTACTCTTTTAGGATGGCGGATGCAAGGAATAAGTTCACACAACCGGATGAAGATACACCCTTTGGACGCCACCTGAAGGAAGTCACTAAGTACCTGAACATCGGAGTACCAAGCTTCACCGGGACCTACAACACCACTTTACCCGGAGAGGAGTGCTGGATGATTCAAGTTCAAGTTCCAGGAAGGACGTTCATGCCAGTCACCGCACCCATAGAGTTTTCCTTTGATGCACCAACCTGGAGTCTAGGAAAGAGCATGGCAGCACACATCGCCATGGGACGTATTGGAGAAGTTTACCTCAATGATCTCAAGGATACTATCTACCAGATTTGTGGGCGCCGAGATGAGCACTGGGAAATGATCAGCACCAAGAAGGATAGATCAATCGCAGCTTTTATCCAGGAGTTAAACCAGCACATTCGACGTCAGGAGAACTAGATGTGCGCAGACATGATAGATCTGAAGAAGGCGATGACAAGAATCATGGAACTGGAGGAAGAACTCAAGGCTACACGTGAAGATTATGAGGAGGAAATCATCGTACTAGTGGAGAAGAATGACGCCCTGATCAAGAAGATCGGAATATTCATGGGAGACCCTACACCAGTAGAAGAAGACAAAGAACCCAAGGAGATTCACCCGGAAGACTACATCATCATCGATGATACAGACTCTGACCTGAGCGATGATGACTATGTTGAGGAAGCTGGAGCAGATATCATGGAGTCTGCAACCAAAGAATATTTCTAGTAGACCACCCCATCGGTAGTAGTATTCCACCATGTAAATAGAGTAGTCCGAGCACTTTTGCGATAGTTAGACCGATTGTATGCCCTTGTTTGATTTAGTGAAGTGATTTTGTTTGCATTTGCCTCATGTGAATATGGGTAGTGTTTTCTCTCTAGACCTCTCTCTATTCTTAAATCTCATCTTTTCTAAACCCATCAGATGCCTCCGAGACGTGACAATGGATTTGCATTCCACCGGAGCTCACTCAGTTGATCCAGCAGTAGAATACGTTGATGCAGTTGCTAGTCCAGAATCAGAATCAGGGGAACAACAACAACAACCCACCACCGCCACCACCTGTTGATCACTTAACCCGTTTTCTTAGGCTGAATCCGCCGGTGTTCTCTAGTAGCACCGAGCCTATAGTAGCAGATGATTGGCTCCGCAAGATTGGAAGGGAGTTAACCACTACAGGATGTACTGATGTTGAGAAGGTGCATGTCGGTGTCAAAACCGGCGGATCTCGGGTAGGGGGTCCCAAACTGTGCGTCTAGGCGGATGGTAACAGGAGGTAGGGGACACAATGTTTTACCCAGGTTCGGGCCCTCTTGATGGAGGTAAAACCCTACGTCCTGCTTGATTAATATTGATGATATGGGTAGTACAAGAGTAGATCTACCACGAGATCAGAGAGGCTAAACCCTAGAAGCTAGCCTATGGTATGATTGTCGTCCTTCCTACGGACTAAAACCCTCCAGTTTATATAGACATCGGAGAGGGCTAGGGTTACACAGAGTCGGTTACAATGGTAGGAGATCTACATATACGTATCGCCAAGCTTGCCTTCCACGCCAAGGAAAGTCCCTTCCGGACACGGGATGCAGTCTTCAATCTTGTATCTTCATAGTCCAGGAGTCCGGCCGAAGGTATAGTCCGGCTATCCGGACACCCCCCAATCCAGGACTCCCTCAGTAGCCCCTGAACCAGGCTTCAATGACGACGAGTCCGGCGTGTAGATTGTCTTTGGCATTGCAAGGCAGGTTCCTCCTCCAAGTACTTCATAGAAGATTTTGAACACAAAGGTAGTGTCCGGCTCTGCAAAATAAGTTTCCACATATTGCCATAGAGAGAATAATATTTACACAAATCTAATCTGCCAACGTGTTCCGTAGCATGACATCACACCACGGCCAAGTCTTTATTCGAATCGTTTTACTGTCCCACCTCAGCGCGTTTAGCGAGGCGGTTTCCTTGGCACGTCTTGTCAAAGCAGAGATCGTGTCCCCTTATTTCGGGATTATCATCAATTCGGCGTGGGTAACCCAACCGCACCATTGATTACCGTGCTGGGGAGATAAGCGAGTTTTACCAGGCTGGTGGGGACACATAGTCGCGTCTGCCCATATAAGGGGATAAGGATTCACCTTTTCATCCACGCCTTCTTCCTCCTTTGCCTATCCATTTCCGCGCACTCGAGCTCCAGCGCCCAAGTCCGCACACCCCACCTCAACCTTCTCCAGCCATGTCCGGAGCGGGAGGCAACTGGATGGTCTCCTCCGTCACGAAGGGACACATCAAAAAACTGAGGAAGGCCGGATACTTGTCTAACGACATTGCGCACCGGCTTCCCGAAGAGGGGCAGCTCATCCCCACCCCTAGGCCCCATGAGAGGGTGGTGTTCCTCCCCCATTTCCTCCGCGGACTGGGCTTCCCTCTCCACCCATTTGTCCGGGGGCTCATGTTCTACTGTGGCCTGGATTTCCACGATCTGGCCCCGAACTTTGTCCTCAACATCTCGGCGTTTATCGTCGTGTGCGAGGCTTTCTTATGCATCCGCCCCCATTTTGGCCTATGGCTCAAGACTTTCAATGTCAAGCCGAAGGTGGTGCGCGACACCCAGGCGGAGTGCGGAGGCGCCATGGTGGGCAAGATGCCCAACGTCCTATGGCTTGAGGGCTCCTTCGTGGAGACCCTAAAGGGGTGGCAATCGGGGTGGTTTTACATCACCGAGTCGCGTGACCCTGAATGGGTCACAGCCCCCGAGTTCTGATCCGGACCCCTACGTGGCTCACCTCTTGGAAAGAGACGGGCCTGTCGTTGGGTAAAAAAGGAGAGCTGACCGGACTCCAAACATGCGTACAAACCCTGGTGGACAAGAAGCTCAAACTTGTCAACGTAGTCCAGGTTATGCTCATCCGCCGGATCCTCCCGTGTCAACAACGGGCTTTCAACCTGTGGGAGTTCGACCCGGCGCGGCACCGAACTCTGAGCAGGCTCTTCGACACGACGTACGAAGATGCCTGGAAGGTGCTTTTCAAGGGCACCGAGGCTCCCGCATCCGCTACCGAGGATCGCGAATTCAGCACGTAGCGTCACGCTCGTGCAGTAAGCTGTTTTTACCTTTTATAGGGTATTAGTTTTTCATAGTTTGACTCCATGTGGGATCTAAGCTCCCTTACCTTTGACAGGATTGGCAGGAGACGTCCGGACAGATCAACTGTCCGGCTCCTTTGCCCGAAGGCCCAGCGGACGCTCGCTTGGCGAAGCTGCTGGTTCCAGCACCCTATGTGGTGTCGGAGAAGAAGGCCAAGAAGAAGGCCACGGGGACTCGAAAGAGTGCCCGGTGCCAGGAGGTGTCGGATTCATCATCCGACGACTCCAAGGCGCACTCCTCCCATGAAGACGAGGAGGAGGAAGAAGAGACCTCTCCCCCTCCAGCGGGAGGAGGGAAGAAAAGGAAGGCCGCCCCAACTTGGGAGGCCGAAGGGTCCAAGAAGGGGAAGACCCTTCCTCCGGACTACTCCATCAACACCGACGACGGCGAAGAGGAGTGGCCGCACAGGGCCAAGCCCCTGGCGAGATCATAAGTATTCGGACACCAGAGCAATTCATAGTGTTCCTTTCTTGTACAGCTCCTCCTTACGCCGAATATGACTATGCAGTCCGCCCAAGGCCGGGCTCGACGAGTCGTCGAGTGGCTCCCTGGATTCGTCGGACGTGAATTCACTTCCGCCCGCTACCTCCCCCCACCCTACGGACGACGCTGAGGTGCTGTCCCAACAGGTTCCAAGCCAGGAGCAGGTGGTCCTGGAGGCGCCGCAAGGCGACCTCCCGGACTCCAGGCGCAAAGGGGATAAAACCCCCAAGGGCCCCGAATCTGGCCTTGAGCCGGACACCGCGCCGGAACCTTCAATGGTTCCGGACTCCGGTAGGTAGCCTCCTTCCAAGAGGAGCAAGCCTACCGAACCGGTGACCTCCGTCCAACCAGAGGCATCGGACAATTTACTGGAAGAGCTTAAAGGCGCCTCCATCGACAAGGAGCACCACACTATTATGAGTACGGTGATCCAGAAGGTTCAGTCCGCCAAGAGCGGACTGAATGAAGCCTGTGCCAGCCTTCTAACAGGCTTTGAGGTAAGTAAAGAATATGTAAAAATATTATCGCATAGAAAGTAGCCCCTGATGCTCTGTTCGGCGTTCGGAAAGAAAAGCTGAATAGAGGATCTAATAACATTCGCAGGAGTCTAACATAATCAAGCCAATATGCATATGCAGGCTTCGCTGTTGGCCTCCGCCACACTGACTGCGGAGGTGGATACGCTAAAGCAAAACCTCGCGTGGTCCAAGAACAAGCTCGGCCATGCCAAGAGGCAACTCGAGGAGAAGGAAGGTAAGTAATACCTTGCGCAAGTATATACAGAAGATGTGGTTGCAAAAAATGACAGGATCAACGTGCTATTATAGGGGCCACGACCGAGGTGGCAACCCTTAAGAAAGCGCTGTCCGAGGCCAAAAACAGAGTGGCCGCGGAGCGCATAGAGAGAGGGAAGCAGGAGGCATGGGTGGAGGAGGTGCAGAAAGAGCTCCAGGCTCTCGTGAAAAAACACGAGAGTTTGGAGCTTGACTCAAAGATGCAAGCGTCCGAGCTTGCAGCAGCCCTCGAAAGCGCGAAGTCTGCCAAGGCCGAAGCCCAGAAAGCCCTCCAAGAAATTGAAGCGATGAAGAAGATAGCGGCGGGTAAGGCATTCATTATGCAAAGCAAGCACGTGAAAGTGAATTACTTGTTACTTACCCGAGTTCGGAGCTCTCCAGGAGCATTCTCAGGTTTGCCCCGTAGTGCGTCTGATGCCGCCGCCTACTACCGATCCAAGGAGGGGAGCTCGACGGAGAAGGTGTTCTGGTCTTAGTATGCTGAGGCCGGACGCCTGGTGCCTTTGAGCGACCAGCTGAAGCAAATGGTCGAGCTCCACAAGGTGGCCGAACAGGCCATAAAGGGCCTCGTAGTTCGGCTTTGGCTTGGAGAGGCTCTGCCTGGGAGCTACTTCGGGCTGGTGAGGCGGCTGGTGGATGCCTGTCCACGGCTTGAAGTAATCAAGCGCTCCATCTGCATCGAAGGTGCCCGTAGGGCGCTTGCTCGTGCTAAAGTGCACTGGGGCAAGATGGATGCGAAGAAGCTGGTGAAGGACGGGCCGCCGCCGGCCAAGGAGCATCGCGTCCCGGAAGCGTATTATGAGGGCGTCCTAAAGGGTGCCCGGCTTATAGCGGATGAATGCTCCAAAGATGTAATTTTTAAATAAACTCGCATTTGTGATCCTGTACGCTGAAAACTTGTTCAGATGCGCTAAGCAACACTTTTGAATTTAAAATATTACCTTCTGTGCGGCCGTTTATCAAATTTGAGAGATGGCGAGTCGTCGGCTTCTGCCCCCATGCCACGAGTGCTGGGGTGTTCGGGATAAACATGAGTGCTCTTTTTCCCATTCTTGGGTCCTTCGAGGGAGGCGCTCAACACAACGAACAAGGCAATCAGACTATAATGCTTGAACACTCTCACTTAGCCATAGAATTCTATAATTTTAAATTTTGGCAAAGACCCTAGTGTTCGGAAGACCGAGTTCGGGGTGCTATCCACGCCTAGGCCGGACAAAGACGACTCCTCGCTCTAAGCGGCATAAGTCTTTAGGGACTCGAAAACCTCTCGAACAGCGACCAGCTCTCGCCTCATCATGACGGTCAGTTTTAGCTTTCTCTACTGAGGTGCTTAGCCCAGCTCAACTGGGGCACAATCGCAGTAGTTCTCCTAGTGCTACCTTAGCCGATATAACAGAATGTAAGGTACCAAAACATAGGAGCCGGGCAAACCCAACTATTAACCCAAGACATGATTCGAAGCCGATGCATATAATGCTATAAGTTCGGGGTGCCGCACTTGTGAAAGTGTTCGAACTTCTCACACCGTATTGTGGGGTACTTAAGCCCCTGGCGTATTGGCCGTACCAAAGTGTACGGGTGCAACATGTCATTAATGAACATATATTCGTAAAAAAGAGTAATACAATAATAGACGGAAGCTATGCATTGTTTATTTAAAAAAGCTGCGATCAAAGCAGAACGATACAAATAGTGCAATAAGCAAAAGATGGGACTATTTAACATGTCCTTTCCAGGGGCGAGCTGCGGAATGTTATGTGAAACAGGTATACTGCTCGTTATAGAGACCACCTTAGAGTTCCAAAGTGCGGCGTAGCTTTCTGCTTCCCAGGTTGTATCGTTTGTGTGGCAATTGTACTGCCGGACAAGCCTTCCGAAGAATGGAGTCCTGAAAATAAGAGAAAATTAAGAAATCGGCAGCCCCTAGTGCAGTTTAAGCCGCGTTTCGGGCGTGCCGTGATGGTGCCCCTCCCCTGTGCCCATGGTATTTCCAGAGCGTAGTTATGTACGTGCAACACTGGTTTTGCAAGTTCGCGAGGGCTGGGGTTGGGGCCGCATTGCTACGCTTGCTCGGAATGTGCCAGGCGGTCTTGTTGTAGGTTACTCCGGGCGCGCTTGACGGTGTCCACATGTTTAATGGCCGGTATGGAGAATTGCCTTGAGAGGCTGCTTTGTACTTCCTCTGCGATAGCCGCCGTATGCTCCTCCGTTTGGAGAGAGAGTTCGGTGTTTCCATTGACCGTGATGACTCCTCGAGGGCCTGGCATCTTGAGCTTGAGGTATGCGTAGTGCGGCACCGCATTGAACATGAAAAATGCGGTTCGCCCGAGCAGTGCGTGATAGCCACTGCGGAACGGGACTATGTCGAAGATTAACTCCTCGCTTCGGAAATTATCCGGAGATCCGAAGACCACTTCAAGTGTAACTGAGCCTGTACAGTTGGCCTCTACACCTGGTATGACGCCTTTAAAGGTCGTTTTAGTGGGTTTAATCCTCGAGGGATCGATGCCCATTTTCCGCACTGTATCCTGGTAAAGCAGGTTCAGGCTGCTGCTGCCGTCCATAAGGACTCTAGTGAGGTGAAATCCGTCAATAATTGGGTCTAGAACCAATGCGGCGAATCCGCCATGACGGATGCTAGTGGGGTGGTCCCTTCGATCAAAAGTGATCGGGCAGGAAGACCATGGGTTGAACTTTGGGGCGACTGGCTCCATCCCGTATACGTCCCTTAGCGCACGCTTCTGGTCCCTCTTGGGGACGTGGGTTCCGTATATCATGTTCACCGTTCGCACTTGTGGGGGAAAACCTTTCGGTCCACTGTTGTTCGGCGGGCGGGGCTCCTCCTCGTCATCGCTATGCAGCCCCTTGTCTCTGCTTTCGGCATTTAACTTGCCTGCCTGCTTGAACACCCAACAATCCCTGTTGGTGTGATTGGCTGGTTTTTCGGGGGTGCTATGTATCTGGCATGAGCGGTCGAGTATTCGGTCCAAACTGGACGGGCCCGGAGTATTTCTTTTGAATGGCTTTTTCCGCTGACCGGGTTTAGAGCCTCTGAATCCGGCATTAACTACCGTATCCTCAGCATTGTCGTTGTTAATGCGGTGCTTTTGCTTGTTGCGACGCGACCTGCCACTGCTGTCCTTGGTATCCGAATTACCAGGGCTCTTGGTCATGTTATTGTTGCGAGCTAGCCAGCTGTCTTCTCCCGCGCAAAAGTGGGTCATATGTGTCGTGAGGGCTGCCATAGATTTCAGCTTTTCCTGTCCTAGGTGCCGTGCAAGCCACTCGTCGCAGATGTTATGCTTGAAGGCTGCTAGGGCCTCTGCATCCGGACAGTCGACGATTTGATTTTTCTTGGTTAGGAACCGTGTCCAGAATTATCTGGCCGATTCCTCTGGCTGCTGAATTATGTGGCTAAGGTCATCGGCGTCTAGTGGTCGCACATAAGTTCCCTGGAAATTGTCGAGGAATGCAGTTTCCAAGTCCTCCCAACAACCAATTGATTCTACTGGCAAGCTGTTAAGCCAATGCCGAGCTGGTCCTTTAAGCTTGAGTGGGAGGTATTTGATGGCGTGTAGGTCATCACCGCGGGCCATGTGGATATGAAGGAGATAGTCCTTGATCCATACCGCAGGATCTGTTGTGCCATCGTATGATTCGATGTTCACGGGTTTGAAATCCTCGGGGATTTGATGATCCATTACTCCATCTGTGAAGCATAGTGGGTGTGCGGCGCCTCTGTATTGGGCTATATCACGACGCAGCTCAAATGAGCTTTGTCTACTGTGTTTGGCCCGACCGGATTTATTGTATCCGGAGTGACGATTACCGTCTCGTGCTGTGGGGTGCCCACGCGATCCGTAGATCGATCTTGTTTGCCTTTCCTTGTCCTCCAATATATCTCGCAGGTCTGGCGCATTTTCCCGTGCCTTGGTATTTTTTGAGCGGCGCCGGGGTGCGGCTTGAGTGGAGGGCCAGGAGGCCTCTCTGTCGCGGCCACGGGGTGGCCGGTTGGCCGTATCATGCGCTGGTGATGTAGGTTTAGGTGCTTCCTCCTCTAATCGGGGTAGCAACCTGCGCTTTGGGTAGCTCTTGGAGGGGCGTTCGAGTTCATACTCTTCGGCCGCAAGGACTTTAGTCCATCTGTCGGTTAGCAAATCTTGATCAGCTCTAAGCCGTTGCTGTTTTTTCTTAAGGCTGCTCGCCGTGGCCATAAGCCTGTATTTGAAACGCTCTTGTTCGACAGGATCCTCCGGCACGACAAATTTGTCGTCGTCGAGGCTTGCCTCGTCTTTGGAGGGAGGCATATAATTATCATCCTCGACCTCTCTGTCTACCGCTCTCTCATGAGGGCTGGCTTCTCCATCCTCCTGTGCTGAATCTTGCTGGAGGTGGTTGTCTTCGGCACTGTCCGGGGTGTTATTATCTCCCGTGCCAGAATCACCGTTTTTGCTTTGGCGGGATTTAGAGCGGTGCCGCTGACGCTGGCGCTTAGGCTGCTTCTTGGAGGGGTCATCCTCCGCTGTTCCATCGCCATTGCCTTCTTTTGGGGTGTACACCATGTATATATCATATGACGAGGTGGCTTTCCAGTGCCCTATAGGCGCTCGTTCTTGATCGTCTCCTACATCGATGTCCATACCGTCGATGTCTTCGGAGTCGAAGTCGAGCATGTCGGTTAAATCATCGACAGTGGCTACGAAGTGGGTGGTGGGTGGGCTTTGAATTTCTTCATCATCCGCATCCCAACCTTGCTGACCATAGTCCGGCCAGGGCTCTCCTGATAAAGAGAAAGACTTTAGTGAATTCAGAATATCGCCGAAGGGCGAGTGCTGAAAGATTCCCGCGGCGGTGAACTCCATGATTGGCGCCCAATCGGGTTCGATCGGTAGGGGCGCGGGGGGCTCAGAGTCTGGAGAGGAGTCCGACTCCTTTGAGTCACGGGCTTCGTAGAGAATAGGGCTGGTGTTCGGCTCGATCGCCATAGAGATTGCAGCCCCCGAGGCGGTGTCCAACCACCCATCCTCGATTGGCGTAGTTGGCTCCGAATTAAGGGTCGGAGCTGATGCGGGTGCGGCCTCCAGGGCACTGTTCGGCGGCAGAGCTAGATCATGCCCATCGTGACAGTGCGGCGCGCTCGGCTGCGACTCGAATCCGTCGAAGATCAAGTCTCCACGGAGGTCGGCCGTGTAGTTCAAACTTCCAAATCTGACCTGATGGCCAGGGGCGTAGCTTTCGATCTGCTCCAGATGGCCAAGCGAATTGGCCCACAGTGCAAAGCCGCCAAATACGAAGATCTATCCGGGGAGAAAAGTCTCACCCTGGATCACATCGCCGTTGATGATCGGAGGAGCCATCGGGCCTAAAAGTGACGACATAGAGGAACTCTCAATGAAAGCACCAATGTCGGTGTCAAAACCGGTGGATCTCGAGTAGGGGGTCCCGAACTATGCGTCTAGGCGGATGGTAACAGGAGGTAGGGGACACGATATTTTACCTAGGTTCGGGCCCTCTTGATGGAGGTAAAACCCTACGTCCTACTTGATTAATATTGATGATATGGGTAGTACAAGAGTAGATCTACCACGAGATCAAAGAGGCTAAACCCTAGAAGCTAGACTATGGTATGATTGTCGTCCTTCCTACGGAGTAAAACCCTCCGGTTTATATAGACACCGGAGAGGGCTAGGGTTACACAGAGTCGGTTACAATGGTAGGAGATCTACATATCCGTATCGCCAAGCTTGCCTTCCACGCCAAGGAAAGTCCCTTCCAGACACGGGACGAAGTCTTCAATCTTGTATCTTCATAGTCCAGGAGTCCGGCCGAATGTATAGTCCGGCTATCCGGACACCCCCCAAGCCAGGACTCCCTCATTGCACTTTGCCGCACATCAGTTGGATGGACCAGCAGCATCATGGTGGGAGAATTACACTATCACCTATCCTATAGTCATGGTGACATGGGACCAATTTCAGCAGGCTTTCCATACTGCCCATGTTTCAGCAGGAGCTATGGCCATGAAGAAGCGTGAGTTTCGCAACTTGCGCCAAGGAGGACGGACCGTTGGCCAGTATGTGGATGACTTTAGTAAACTAGCACGTTATGCCCCAGATGATGTAGCTACAGATGCAGCTAAGCAGGAGAAGTTTCTAGAAGGACTGAATGATGAGCTAAGCATGCAGTTGATGGTAGCAACTTTCAACAACTACCAGGAGTTGGTAGATAGAGCTCTCATGATTGAAGGGAAGCAGCAGCAGATTGAGAACCGCAAGAGGAAGTATGGACAAGGGAAGTACAATTCTGGAGCTCAGCAGAAGCCACATTTTACCCCGAAATCGGGAGGACATTTCCAGCATACCCATGGAGGGGGTAGCTCGCACAATCATAATGGCCCCAAGAATGGTAATGGGAATGGAGGAAGCAACGGCTAGAACCGTACCAACCCATCAACACCAGCCAAGAGAGACCTGAGCCAAGTCACTTGCTATAAGTGCCAGAAGACTGGACATTACGCCAATGAATGTCCTGAAGCCCAGAATGGAAATGGCAATGGAAGCTCAGGGAAGAAGCCGAACCCTTTCAACAGGGGATAGGTGAATCACGTTAACGTGGAGGTTGAAGCCCAGCCAGATGCAGTAATAGGTAAGTTTTTGGTTAAGTCATTTACTGCAATCGTTCTTTTCGATACTAGTGCATCGCATTCATACATATCACGGGGCTTTGTGGATAAGTATAAACTGCCCACCAAAGTTCTTAGAACACCTATGTTAGTAAGCTCACCAGGAGCGGAGTATATGACCAGTCAAGGATGTTTTCAAGTGCCATTGAGTATAGGTAGGCATGTTTTCTCCTCGGATTTAATCGTTTTGGAATCACAAGGTTTGGATGTAATTCTGGGTATGGATTGGCTATCGATGTATGGAGGAAATATCGATTGTGCCAGTAAGTCGACTTTGCTTACCACCCCAGAAGGAAGAAGGATCAAGTATGTATCACGGCATGTACCGAATAGGACCCAAGTAAATTCCCTAATAGGAGTTGTACAGGAGGAAGTACCGGTGGTAAAGGATTTTCCGGATGTATTTCCAGAAGAGTTACCAGGCATGCCACCGGATAGGGACATTGAGTTTTTGATTGAGCTTTTGCCAGGCACATGACCAATATCTAAGAGACCATATAGAATGCCTGCCAAGGATTTGGAGGAGATTAAGAAGCAGATTAAGGAGTTACTGGATAAGGGATATATTCGCCCAAGTTCGTCACCTTGGGGATCGCCAGTACTTCTAGTGGAAAAGAAGGATGGATCGTTAAGGATGGTTGTTGATTATCGAGGATTGAATGAAGTGACGATCAAGAATAAGTACCCACTGCCCATGATCAATGATCTGTTTGACCAATTGCAAGGAGCAAAGGTATTTTCCAAGATCGATTTGCGATCAGGATATCACCTGTTGAAGATTCGAGAGCAGGATATACCCAAGACAGCTTTTACCACCAGGTATGGGCTGTATGAGTATAACATTATGTCCTTTGGTCTGACTAACGCACCTGCATATTTCATGAACATGATGAACAAAGTGTTTATGGAGTTTTTGGATAAGTTCATCGTGGTGTTCATTGATGATATTTTAGTCTACTCAAAGAACGAGGAGGAGCATAAGGAGCATTTGCGTTTGGTACTTGGGAAGCTCAGAGAACATCAGTTATACGCCAAGTTCAGCAAATGTGAGTTTTGGTTGAAAGAAGTTGGATTCCTCGGACATGTTATATCTGGAGAAGGAATAGCAGTAGATCCCACCAAGGTTGTCACTGTGACAAATTGGAAAGCCCCAACAACAGTTGGAGAGATCCGGAGTTTTCTTGGACTTGCAGGATACTACCAGAGATTCATAGAGAATTTCTCAAAAATTGCAAAACCTATGACGGCGTTGTTGAAGAAGGATACCAAATTCAAATGGACTGAGGAATGTGAGGCCAGTTTCCAGGAGTTGAAGAAACGTTTGGTTTCCTCGCCAGTGTTGATTCTGCCAGATTAGCGCAAGGATTACGAGGTGTATTGTGACGCTTCACGTCAAGGACTTGGAGCAGTGCTTATGCAAGAGGGAAGAGTTGTTTCGTATGCTTCACGACAGCTTAAGCCCCATGAGTTGAATTATGCTACACATGATTTGGAGTTAGCAGCCGTAGTGCATGCATTGAAGACTTGGAGACATTTTGTCATTGGAAACCATTGTGAGGTGTACACGGATCACAAGAGTTTGAAGTACATTTTCACGCAGAAGGAGCTGAATCTCAGGCAAAGGAGATGGTTGGAGCTCATCAAGGATTATGATATGAGATTGCATTATCACCCCAGAAAGGCTAATGTAGTAGCCGATGCGTTGAGCCGTAAGAGTCATGTCAACACACTAATGACGGGAGATTTACCGAAGGAGTTAGTCGAGGATCTTCGTGAGCTATGTTTGGAGATAGTTCCGAGAGGCTACGTGGCAGCATTGGAGATTCAGTCTACTTTGATGGATAAGATCAGAGAAGCTCAGAAGACCGACAAGGAGATTGCCTCTATAAAGGAGAAGTTGAGCAAAGGAACAACTAAAGGATTTCGTGAGGATGAGCACGATACCTTATGGTTTGAGGACCGCGTTTATGTGCTAATGATCCGGAGATCAGGAAGTTGATTCTGCAACAGGCCCATGATTCACCATACTCGATTCACCCAGGAAATACAAACATGTATTTGGATTTGAAGGATACTTTCTGGTGGACTGGAATGAAGAAGGATATTGCAGAGTATGTAGCAGTTTGTGATGTATGTCAGAGAGTAAAGGCAGAGCATCAGAAGCCAGCAAGATTGCTACAACCATTGCCGATACCCGAATAGAAGTGGGATAAGCTAGGCATTTATTTTATCACGGGATTACCCAGGACCCGTTTAGGCTATGACTCGATATGGGTTGTAGTTGATCGCTTGACGAAGGTAGCTCATTACATCCCAGTAAAGACCACTTACACCAGTGCTAAGTTGGCAAAGATATACATGGCCAGGACGTATGTCTTCATGGAGTTCCGAGGAGCATTGTATCAGATAGAGGAACCCAGTTTACCTCAAAGTTCTGGAATCAGTTGCACGAAACTTTGGGTACCAGGCTAGAGTTCAGTACAGCTTTTCATCCGCAGACAGATGGACAGACCGAGAGAGTCAATCAGATTTTGGAGGATATGCTGAGAGCTTGTGCGCTATATTATGGATCTAGTTGGGACGACAATTTGCCATATGCAGAGTTATCTTACAACAATAGTTATCAATCCAGTTTGAAGATGGCCCCTTTCGAAGCCTTGTACGGAAGAAGGTGCAGAACACCATTGTCGTGGGATGAAGTTGGAGACCGCCAGTTGTTTGGACCGGATTTGATTAAGGAGTCTGAACAAAAAGTGAAATTGATTCGCGATAGGCTCAAGGAAGCCCAGTCCCGGCAGAAGAGCTATGCAGATTCTAAACACAAGGAGATAGTTTACAAAACCGGAGATAGAGTTTATCTTCGTGTATCTCCACTTCGAGGAGTTAAGGGAAAGTTAGCGCCATGTTTTGTGGGACCATACAAAGTTTTGGAACACATGTGAGAAGTGGCTTATAAGTTGGAATTGCCCGAAGGATTGTCAGGAGTTCACGATGTGTTCCACATTTCCCAGTTGAAGAAGTGCCACGCAGAGATGGCTGATATACCGCTAAGAGATACAGTGCCACTGGAAGCCATTCAGTTGGATAGTGATTTGACCTATGAGGAGAAACCAGTCAAGATTCTCGAATATGCTAGCCGAGTAACCCGCGGCAAAGTTATCAAGTTTTGTAAAGTTCAGTGGAGCCACCACACCGAGGATGAAGCCATCTGGGAGCGAGAGGAAGATTTGTTGAAGGACCACCTTCACCTATTTTCTAGCCAACCCGAATCTCGAGGGCGAGATTCATCTTAAGGGGGGTAGGTTTGTAACATCCCAAATTTTCAATTTGGAATGTTATACATTAGATCATCATTGCATATCATATTTTATTGCTTTTGGGCCTGATCCAGAAATTCTACGCAACTCAAGGACCCACGCACAGAGTTGGGGATTTTGTTATTTTCAAATTTGAGTTTTCTCAAATTTCGAAAATAGGATCATTTGATTTTTATTTATTCTATCTTCAATTATTTCAATTATAAAAATATGAGAGAGGGAATAAAATGACTTTCCCAAAATAAAGAAATATTGAAGGTTTAATAAAAAAATCAAATAAGATTTTATTTGGAGTTTTTTTGCTGTTTTATTTGAATTTAGGAAAAATGCGCGTTTTTCAAAATTGCATTTAGGCCCCAAATAAATGTTCACTTTGTTCTGCACGTTTAGAAGTCGGGGATTTTAGAAGTCGGGGAAAATTTATTTCGGGATTTTTGGAGTCCGTTTAGTATTTCTTTTCTTTCTTTTTCTGCACGTCAAATTATTTAAAAAAACGGACCGACCTAACTGGCCGGCCTTTAAAGCCGCGAGGGCCCGAGCCAGCCGCAGCCGCCCCAGCCCCGAAACCCTAGCCGCCGCTCGCCTCGATCTGCGCGCCGCTGCCGCCTCGCGAATCCGCCGCCGCCGCCCCTCGCCTCGCCGCCGCCTCTCACCGGAGCCGCCGCCGCCGTCGTCCCGCCGGAGCCGCGCCGCCGCCGTCGTCTCACCGGAGCCGCCCAAGGTAGCCGTCGTTGCCTCGGTTTTCGCAAAGAAAACCGATCGTTTTTTCGAAAACCTAGATCCGTTTTTAGATCCGATTCGGTTTATTTTTGTCGGTTTAGTTATTTAGCGAACGGCCGCTTTTTCATTTGTTTTTACGAGCGGTATTCGTCGTTTATCCGCAGATAGCGAACGTTTGTTCGTTAACCTGTTCATTGTTTTTATTTTTTCTCGGATTTTCCGCGATTATTTCTGATCACGATTTCTGATCCGATTTTCGTTTTAGTTTAACTTTTCGCTCGTTTATCAGAATCATGCGATTCAAGCGCCTGAACTTTCTGGTTATATTTCCTTTTTGAGTTTTACCTCTGCATTAGATGAGTGCTTATTGTGTGCTTGTTTGTTTGCGATAGAGTACCCGGAGTGTGCCGCTTGCTACTTTGAATCTCTAGGTTTCGCGGATCATCAGCAAGGCAAGTAACACTTTGATCATACCTCTTACTACCTAGCTTTATTGCATTAGATCAATCCTCAAACATTGCATGATTAGGATCTAATTAAATTGTGGGTTCTGGGAAAGTAGATGAGGTAGTACCTATTACCTGTTTTAGTTATAAAACCCTAGGAGTTACTTCTACGTTTGCTTATGCCATGCTATGCTTGTAGACATGGATTGGGTTTGAGTGTATCCATGACAGATGTGAGTTTGTTAATTAATGGTTCAACTTAAGGTGGCAGCTTAAATACACATCTGGGTGAATTGAGGCACCTGGGGATTCGAGCGATTGCCTGTGTTTTTCTTTATGGACCGCCACCCAGGCTCAAAGGGATCATGAGATTATTCATACTAGAAACTTCCGTGTGCAGCCACAAGCTACTATGGGCTCTAGCATAGTTGGTTAAGTTGTGCGAACTATTATAGTGGTAGACTAGCAGATGTAGGGGAAAGTAGGTGCAACGGTCTACCCGATCGTAAGGTGCTAGCGCTTTTGAAAGACTATGTCTCAGTCATCCGTTTCTCAAACAACATGTAGTGCGAGAATCCCAACGGAGGAGATCGAGTCTTGTGGGGAAAAGTGCGCAAACCTCTACAGAGTGTATAAACTAATCATGGTTAGCCGTGCCCCCAGTTATGGACAACTTGAGTATCTAGTTCTTGGATTATCATGTGAATCTCATCATGTGACTCTAATTAATTTTGTTGGGTTTTAATAATGATGTTTAATTGGGATTGAGAGGGTGTCTACACTCTCAATGTTTAACAACTACCATGATAGTTAAATAAAATTTATTCCTTTCAGTAGGGAAAAATTGGCTTTACGCAAAAACTATAACCATAGAGCTTTCCACCAGCCATATATGCATGTAGTATAGCTTTATTCTTCCATTATTCTCTATGTGTTATATTGCCAGCATATTCCATGTGCTGACCCGTTTTCGGGCTGCAACGTTCATGTTGCAGACTTTTCAGATGACGAGTAAGGTGCCTTTAGGTCGTGGTTCTATACTAAGTGATGCCGTTGGAGTTGGTGGACTCACTTATCTTCCAAGCCTTCCGCTGTTATCGTTATTAGATGGCCTTAAGCCATATTTGGGTAATAAGTTCTATTTTGAGACATTCAATGTAATAAGTGTGTGATTGCTACTTTGTTATAAATCCTTCAAGTACTGTGCGTGTCAGCATTACTGATCGCACATAGATAGGACTGTTTGAAGTCTGGTCGCTACACATGTCTAGGAAATTCATATGTTTTTATCCAACTTTGAGTTTGTCTTGGATCCGTTGATGTTTTTAGAGGAGTATGATGTTGTAACTATCATAGGACCAATATTGTTTAATGGTGTTGGACTGAAAAGTTATTTTCTAGATGTCTACGAGGAGGTCCACTCGCGTACGTAATGCTTCGAATTCGTCCATCGCACAATCACAACAAGTTTTCACTCAGGGCATCGTCTTCACCGACCGTGAATGTCGTGGTGGGCGCACGACAGATGCCAAGGGATGGCTAAAGAGAGGAGGAGGCTCGAGGGCACTGGTGGGCTCCAGAGGCGAGGTTGGCATGAGCGGGCGCGGGACGCCGGACATACCCAGGTTCGGGGCTCTCCGGAGAGATAATACCCCTAGTCCTGCCGAGTGTTGTTGGATGATCGATAGTACAATGTCGCTCCTGGAGCTGTATGGAAGAGGAAGGAAACTGGCCAAGGCTTAGGCAGTTCCCTCTCCTTGGGTGTTACTAACTTGGCGAGTGTGATGGAATGAGTTCTTTGGTGTGTCTATATCTCTCCTCTCTCTCCTTGCATGAGGGCTCCTGGGGGGTTTTATAGGTCAACCCCCCAGGGGTACAATGGTAATGTTACAAGTTGGTGGGTCCATACTGTCGGCGTCCGGTGACCCAGGCTGGGTCCCGCTAAGGGCTTGTGGCTCGCCGGGTTCCCCTAGGTGCGGGCCCCGCGTGCCTAGGGGGACTGTGCGCCATCTTGTCAATCATCAGGGCATGGCCGAGTCGAGTCGTGTATAGTGCTCTTCGTCAAGTTGCCTCTTGTTGTTGTCAGCGGCGGGGGCAGGGGCACTATAGCCACGCCGGCCTTTGTCAGCGGGTAGGTGAGGAGCACTGTTGCTACGTACCCGCTGACCAGAGGCATGGGTGGGGCACTGTCGCCTCGGTCATCATGGATTGAAGCCTTGTCCCATCGCACGGCCTGGATGGGACGGGTGCTGACCCGCGGCTGGATTGCGTAGCACGCCACGGGTGGTGCTGTCTTGTTGAGGAAGCTTTGGTCGTGCCGGGTTCGGCTGTCTTGCGCTAGTTGTTGAGGCCGAGTCGACGTGTCTTGCCGGGTCGGCTAGTCTGGCCGGCTTGCGGGGCTTGGCCAGGTCGAGCGACCCGGCCAAGCGCGTGCCGGTATTGAGGGGCAGTGTTGACCCCATTGTTTTCGAAGAAGATCCGGGTTCCGTTGCCTGCCCGGGGTCCATCCCCTCGACAGTAGTCCCCGAAGCTGTGAAGGTCCGCCATCTTCGGATGAGTGGGCCTTCGCAGTTTCCCCTTTAGCAAGGTAGATGCTGCGAGCGCCGGGTCCGGCAACACCCATTGTGTGCCGGGTTTCTCGGAAACTGGATCGTGGCAGCCTAGCCGTGGCGGGGACCGAGAAGTTCGCCGAATCTTGGGGCAATCCCTTGGGCTTCGCGCGATCGCCACGTGGTGCTCGGAAGCCGGAGGGGCCTGACAAGCCACGCACGTGACGGGACCGGGCGACGGGCTGGGGCCCACCGCCGCGCACCCTCGGCCCAAGTGCAAGGATTTATTGCGGCATCCAGGGGCCGGTTGCTCTTCCCCGGGCAGTTACTGCGCGTGTACATGCGCACTTATTGCGGGGTAGTGGAACGGGTGCGTGCAGACGATGCCACCTCCCCACTTCCCCATGTTCAAACCGAGGGTTATAAATTGGGGGGCAAGGGGGCGGCGAACTTTATTCTCGCTTGCGCCCGCCTGTCCCCCTGCTCTCGCTCTGCCTCTTGCAAACGACGCACTACGGCGCCCGCTGCTCGAGCAGAACTCCTTCGCCATCCGTCTTCCTTCTTCTCCTTCTTCCTTCGATCATGTCGCTGCCATCGGGCTCCTGGATGGGCTCGAACGTCACCTCCGAGGACATCACCCGTCTCCGGGCGTTGCGACGCCTGCTGCGGGAGACGGACATCAGCGTCCGCCTACCGCGGGGCGAGCAGAGGCCTCTGCCCGAGGGGCAGGAGCGCGTGGTCTTCCTCACGCATTTTGAGCGCGGATTCGGGCTGCCGGTGAGCACATTCTTCCGTGCGTTCTTGGAGTTCTTCGGGCTCCAGCCGCATCATCTTGGCACCGGCGCCATCGTCCAACTCTCCGGCTTCGTCACCCTCTGCAAGGGGTACCTGGGGGTCGAGCCTACGATTGACCTCTGGGCGCGCTTCTTCTCCTTGAAGCAGCAGGGCCCGTCGGCCAGGGAGTTCGCCGACTACGGTGCTGCCGTCATCTCGAATCGGTCGGGGGCAGACTTCCCCAAGATCCCGCTGGAGGATTTTGCCAAGAAGTGGCAGAACTCCTTCTATTACACCCGCAACCTTGGCGCGGACCGCATCAATCTTCCGGCCTTCGCCATCGCACCGCCGCGGGCAAAGATGAACTGGGGCTACTCGCCCCGACGCCCGTTGCAGGAGATCATCAATCTCTGCGAGTGGGTGACGGTGATGAGGACGCATGAGGGGCTCACCCGCACCAACCTCCTTGCCGCGTTCATCAAGTGTTGGGTTCTTCCGCTTCAGGGGCGCTCCTGCCTCATCGGCGAGATGGTCGGCCTTCAAGACCCCAACCGCATGGGGTTGACACGGCTGTCCGCGACGCAGATCGCGCGTGGAGTGAACGATATCTCCAAGGCCAACCTTGGGGAGGACTGCGAGTTCGGCAAGGCGCCGTATAGCCGGTCGAACCCGGCGCCGCATGTGAGTGTCTGGTCTTCTTAGTTTGCCGCCGTGCACCTTCTCGTCTGTCCCGACGTGACGCGGGTGGTAGTTCTGAACGCGATTCGGCATCCTTATGCTTGGGCCTCGTCGCAGGTGGCGCCGGTGGTGCCAGAGGAGCCTGCGGCTTGAGGCGGGGAGGAGGAGACCGAGTCCGACGCCGGCGCTGGGCGTCGTACGGGTAAGTCTCATTTCTTCCTCATGTGTCTTGAACTGCTGATCGCAGCTCGAAACGGTCGATGCTGACGCCAGTTGTTGGTGTAGCGGCGTTGGGCGGGAGAGGCGGCGACGCGGGCGGAGCCGGATCCTCGCATGGGGCGGCGCTGAGCCGCCCGCATGGGAAAGATAGCGTCGCGCCGCGGCCCAAGGCCCCGAAGCGCGCGACGGACCCAGCCGGGAGGACGGCCAAGAGGAAGAACGATAGCGGGCACAGGGGGCCAACCCCGGTCCCGGTCTTGGTGGGGTAAGCCTCATCTCTTGTTTGCGCTTGGCTCTTGTTTTCTTGAGCTAGTCTTGTTTCTTTTCTGCTTATTCCATCTTCTTCTTCAGGTCGCCAATTGCGCTGGCGAGGGCGGCGGCGGAAGCTGCGGCCGCCGAAGGGACCGAGTTCCGCAGGAGCCGGTCCGACCTCGCCGACCAGGACGAGGTGGAGGAACAGGCCGACTCAGACCTTGGCCTGGATACGTACGACGCCGAAGCCGTGGCCTGGCGGGACAGGAACCGGGCCGAGGCGGAGCTGAAGGCGACGTCAGTCCGTGCTTGGACCGACGCAGCGGTGGCATGGGCGCGAGGCGGCGTGGAGCCGGCCTGGCGCGAGATGCCGAAGGGGCACGATGGTGGTGGCGACGGTCTTTGAGCCGTCACAGGTGAGGGAGCGCGGCCGTGGAGGCCGGGCTGCGGTGGTGACCCCCGACCGGGCTGTCGTGGAAGTAGCGGACGACTCCCCGCCGTGGGCCGACGTGGTGGAGCGGGTGGGGACCGATGGTGGTGGAGGCAGTGCCGTTCTGGAGGAGACGCCACGGGCGATGGTGCCGGAGGCCACCCCGTCAGCTAGGCCAGAGCCGGCGACGCAAGGCATGCCGGCGTCCGGGTTGGTGATGGCGACGCAGGGCGTGCCGGCGTCGGGGTCGTCGTCGGCGCCGGGAGGGTCGTTGGAGGAGGTGTTGGCCGCGTCGCAAGCGGCCAGCGGGGAGCACGCCTTGGTGCCCCGGCAGGGAGGGCGCCGAGCTGCCGTGCCTACTGCGCGGTTTGCATAGGCGCGCTACTGCTACTTAGCACCAGCATGCTTCTTTGACCCACGCTACTGCTACTTAGCACCAGCGTGCTTCTTTAACCCGCGCTACTGCTAAAGTTCTATGTATAAGGTTTTCCCTAGTAGTGGGAGCGCCGTTGTCTTCGGGCCCCAGACCCAGGAGGAGGCGGCGATGGACGCTGTCAGCCGCCGCCTGCGAGGTCGGACGGAACGACTCGAGGCCGAGGTGGAGCAGACGCGCGACCTATAGTGCGCTGTTTTGGTAAGCTTTCTTGTAATTTCTACTTCATGGGGGCACGCCAGCGCACCCACTGGGTGTAGCCCGCGAGGTTCGGGCCAACTACATAGTAGTTGGGCGAATCTTTGGAGTGTCGGCCTTGTTCTGACTTCTGCTTTTTTCAGCATCTCGACGCTTTCCGGGTCGCCGCCTTCAATCGTCTCCTGGGCAAGCACCAGGAGCTCAAGGAGCAGCTTGCCTCCAAGGAGGAGGAGCTCCGCGTCGCCGCAGGTACTTCTTGTGCTTTTTTCTAGTGGGGGCGCGCTAGCGCACCCACTGGGTGTAGGCCCAGAGATTCGGGCCAACTATGTAGTAGTTGGGCCAAATCTTAATTCTTGCTTTTATCTCTTCTTCTGCTGAGCCCTTCTTCTTCGCAGCCGAGGTGCTGTCCTGGCGGACTCGTCTGCTCCGAGCTGGTCATCACTACGACCAGCTCGTCGTCGACACCGGCCGTCTTGGCGTTGAGGCGGCACAAGCGAGGGCGGAAGCGGCCGCGGCTTGGCGGTCTCTCGACGAGGCCAACCGGCTACATGAGCAGCTGGCGGGTCAGAAGAGCAGCCTCGAGGCCGAGGTGGAGCTCCCCAAGGCGGAGGTCGCCAAGGCGGCAGAGGCGCAGCGGGCCCTGGTGGAGGCGGACCAGCAGCGCGGCCAGCTGGCCGACGACAAGGGCCGGCTCCAGGCCGAGGTGGACCGCCTGCGGGAGCAGGTTGCCATGGCTAAGGGGAATCATCAAGACGAGGCCCGTCGCCACGAGGCGGCCGAGAGGGCGGCCGAGGACAAGGGCGCCGAGCTGAAGGTGGCCCTTGCCAAGGCGGCCGATCTGGAGAAGGCGCTCAAGGAGCGCGATCGCGCCATCGAATAGGAGCGGCGCGGTATGTTGCTTGAAGCGCAGCACCTGGAAGAGTCCTTCTCCAGTAAGTGCTTTTTTCTTGTTGTTCGCCGGGTCGAGATCCGGCCTTTCTTCCTTGTTGTTCGTTTTCTAACTTCCTTCTTCTTTTGCGGCAGGGGCCTTTCCGGAGACGCAGCGGCTGGCGGAGGAAGCCGTCCACCATCAGCGCGACCCGGCCGGCGTGGTTGGGTCCGGGACGGATCCACGCGTGGCCTGGACCTTCCCGGAGATCATCGCCGCCGCCGAGGCCCGCTTGGAGGCCCTGGGGACGCAGCTGGGGCGGATGTCCCAGGCCGGCACTATGATGACGGCGGCCCTATGGCCGGGCTCCGTCCAGCCGAGCAGCTTCTCGCGCCTGGCGTGTTGGTTGAAGATGGGGTCGGACCGGCTCGGCGAGTGGCGCGTCTCCGCCACTCGCGCTAGTGCTGACATGGCGCTCTGGTTTGCACTGTCCTGGCATCCGGACCTGCAGCTGGACGCGTTGATGGGCCAGCGGGCCGGTTCGGAGCAGCACTTGCAGGAGCAAGCCGACCGGATTGCCTCCCGGGCCAGCTACATCGCCGAGTTCGCCTTCCAGGACGAGTTCCATCCGGAGCGGATGGAAGACGGCAGGGCCGTGGACGGCGACGACTACGGCTTGCTCCTCCACGATCCGGAGGGGAGCTCAGAGGAGACGGGCGTCTACCGCGACGCGGGTGCTGACAATGACACCGGTGCCACGGCGGACCCGGAGGCCGCTAGGGAAGAGCCATCGACGTCACGACGCGGCACTGGAGATGCCTGAGACACTTTGTAGAATTTGTTAAATAGCAGGTCCACCCACCCACTGGGGGTTTTTAGGGTGTAATGAACTCGGGTCGTGGGCCTTTATTTAAATATTTGTGTGGATGTCGTGGGTGCTTTTGCTTTTTTGCCTTCCGTTTTTTGGACCGATTTCATGCGTTTTTCCTTTCTCAAACCTCCCCCCGCGAGTCAGACGACCGAGGCTCCGGTACGTGACAAGGAGCTTGGTTATCTGAGAGGAGCGCGCAGGACTTGGGTCCCTCCAAACGTTTGAGCGCGAGCGAAACACCCACTGGGCCGGTTGGCGGCAATCCGGCGAAGCCGGTTGGCAAGCAGCCGATCGTGCGGCTGTTCATTTGATGAATGGTGGGCCGGGTTAATTGACCCGACAGCCTTTGACTTAGCGTATGAAGCGTAAAGGAGCTTTGGCCTGTTGTGCTTGCCAGCCGACAGCCAAAGCTGGATCTGTGTCTTTAGGGCGAAGTGGGGGACCGCGGCATCCTAACTTTATCAGGAATCACCAAGTAAGGCGGCGGGGTGGCGACCGAGCCGGCCAGCCCCCGAGCCCCGAGGTCGAGCGAGTCGGACCGGTGGTCAGGTTCAGTGGTATAGTGATGCAAGGAAACAGGGACACAATAAATTGGTCGGCAAAAGGCAGCCCCCGAGTCTTGTTCGGGAACCCCGTAGTTTCATGCGTTTACAAAAGGCGACGATACATATGCTCGTGCGGCTAACTGTAAAACGGACGGAGGAGTCCGCGTTCCATGGCCGAGTCGTTTCTTCGCCGGCGGTGTCCTTCTTGCGCTTCCTTGACTTGCGCGCGTCGATGAGGTAGTAGGCGTTGCGGTCGCGCAAGGCCTTGCTCATGATGAATGGGACCTCCCATGGAGGGGACAACTTGTGCCGTCCTGCGTGCTCTTGGACGAGTCGGAGGACGAGGTCGCCCTCGCGGAACGCGAGGGGCTTGATCTTCTTGCTGTGGTAGTGCCTCAGGCCTTGCTGATAGATGGCCGAGCGACTGAGCACCAGGAGGCGTGCTTCTTTGAGCAGGTCGACGCCATCTTCACGGGCTTCTCTGACTTCGGCTTCGGTGTACATCGCGACGCGCGGCGAGTCGAACTCGACATCGGTCGGGATGATGGCCTCGGCTCCGTAGACGAGGAAGAACAGGGTGAACCCGGTCGACCGATTCGGCATGGTGCGTAGAATCCAGAGAACGGCTGGCAACTCGTCGAGCTAGCTACCAGGTGAGCGGATGAGTGGCTCGACGGGTCGCGGCTTGATGCCAGACAAGATGAGTCCATTGGCCTGCTCGACCTGCCCGTTGGACTGCGGATGCGCAACGGAGGCCAGGTCGAGGCGGATGCCGGAGACAGAGCAGTATTGTTCGAGCGCGCCCTTGGCGAAGTTGGTGCCTTTGTCAGTGATGATGCTTTTTGGCATGCCGTAGCGCACCGCTATGTCTTTGATGAACCGGATGGCTGTTGGCCCGTCCAGTTTCTTGATTGGTCTTGCCTCGATCCACTTGGTAATTTTGTCCACTGCCACCAGCAAGTGCGTCATGCTGCCTCGAGCGGTTTTGAAGGGTGCCACCATGTCGAGTCCCCAGACCGCGAAGGGCCAGGCGATCGGTATGGTGCAGAGTGCTGACGCCGACTGGTGGCTGCGTTTGCTGAAGCGCTGGCATCCCTCGCACCTGAGGACGAGCAACTCGGCATCTTCGAGGGCCGTGGGCCAGTAGAAACCGTGGAGGAACGCCTTGGCCACCAGGGATCGTGACGCGGCGTGGTGCCCGCACTCGCCCTGATGTATGTCATAGAGGATGTCGATGCCCCGTTCCTGCTCGATGCAGCACTGCAACACGCCGGTGCAGCTGCGCTTGACGAGCTCGTTGTTGATGATGCTGTAGGCGGACGCCCGACGCTGCACTTGCCGAGCTTCGGTCTCGTCCATGGGGAGAACCCCATTCTCCAAAAATTCCGATATTGGGAGGGCCCAAGATGGAGCCGTAACCACGGCGAGGACGGCCACCAGGGTGGGTTCCAAGTCGGTAGCCCCCGAGCCGGGTTGAGCAGTCCCCGGGTCGGGTATGGCGACGGCCGGGTCTGGGACGATGGTGGCTGGGTTGAGCTGGGCAGCCCCTGGGCCGGGTTCAGCAGTCCCCGGGCCAGGTTGAGCAGTCCCCGGGCCGGGTTGAGGTGCGGCCGGGTTGTCTGGAATGTGGATAGACTCGGAGTCCGGTGATGGCTTGACAGACGGCTTGCGCAGGTCCTCGATGGAGACGCCGGATGGGATGGCTTATCGTGATAAGGCGATCTTGGCGAGCGTGTCGGCTGCTTCGTTCTCCGCACGCGGGACGTGGAGGAACTCGCAGCCCTCGAAGGATCCGGACAGCTTCTGGATGAGGAAGCGGTAGCTTGCCATGTTGGAGTCACGGGCGTCCCATTCGCCAGAGCACTGCTGTACCACCAGGTCCGAGTCGCCATAGCACAGGATGCGCCGGATGCCGAGTTCCTTGGCAAGCCGAAGGCCGTGCACAAGGACTTCGTACTCGGCGACGTTGTTGGAGGCGGCGAAGTAGATCTGGAGCGCGTAGTGGAGCCGGTCGCCCTTCGGGGATGACAGTACGATGCCGGCCCCTAAGCCGAGTCGCATCTTAGACCCGTCGAAGTGCATGCGTCAATGCCTCGAGTCGGGAGGCGGTGGAAAGTACTGGGTCTCAGTCCAGTCGACGAGGAAGTCGGCCATGGCCTGAGACTTGATCGAGGTGCGGGGTTCGTAGAGGATGGTGTGGCAGGCTAGCTGGATTGCCCACTTGGCAACCCGGCCAGAGGCGTCCCGGCACCCAATGATTTCTCCGATAGGCGCCGTGCTAACCACGGTGACAACATGCTCTTGGAAATATTGCTTCAGCTTCTTGGCGGTGAGGTACACGCCGTAACACATCTTCTGGTAGTGTGGGTAGTTCTTCTTGGAGTTTGAGAGCACTTCGCTCAGGTAGTAGACTGGGCGCTGGACGGCTTGGATCTTGCCCTTCTCCGGTCACTCGACCGCCAGCACCATGCTGACCGCCCGTGGGGTCGCGGCTATGTAGAGTAATAGCGGCTCCTTGCCGGTCGGCGCGGCCAGGACTGGTGCGGAGGAGAGCATGTGCTTGAGGTCTTGGAAGGCCTCGTCTGCCTTGCTGTTCCATTCAAACGGGCTCGTCTTTTTCATCAGCTGGTACAGGGGCAACGCCCTCCCACCCAGCCGGCTTAGGAACCGGCTGACCGAGGCCAAGCACCCGGTGATCTTCTGGACATCGCGCAACTGAGCCGGCTTGCGCATGCGCTCGATGGCCTTGATCTTCTCCGGGTTTGCCTCAATGCCACGTTCCGAGACGAGGAAGGCGAGTAGCTTTCCGGCCGGAACACCGAAGACACATTTTTCCGGGTTAAGCTTGACCTTGTATTCGCGGAGGTTGGCGAATGTTTCCTTCAAATCGTCGAGGAGCGTGAGGTGCTGCTTGGTCTTCACCATGATGTCGTCCACATACACGTGGATATTGCGGCCGAGTTGCGGCAGCAGGCATTTCTGCATGCAGCGCTGGAAGGTGGCGCCGGCGTTCTTCAAGCCGAATGACATGGTGATGTAGCAACACGCCCTGAAGGGCGTGATGAAGGACATCTTCAGGGCGTCGGCCGGGTCCAGCTTGATTTGGTGGTAGCCGGAGTAAGCGTCCAGGAAGGACAGTAGCTCACACCCGGCGGTCGAGTCGATGACTTGGTCGATCCGCGGGAGGGCGAACGGATCCTTGGGACAGGCCTTGTTAAGGCTGGTGTAGTCAATACACATGCGCCAGGTCTTGTTCTTCTTCAGGATGAGGACTGGGTTGGCCAGCCACTCGGGGTGAAACACTTCCATTATGAAGCCGGCCGCCAGAAGCTTGGCGACCTCTTCACCAATGGTTCTTCTCTTCTCTTCGGAAAATCGTCGTAGAGGTTTACGGACGGGCTTGGCGTCCTTGCGGATGTGAAGTTTGTGCTCGGCGTACTTCCTCGGGATACCCGACATGTCCTTGGGGGTCCATGCGAAGATATCTCGATTCTCACAGAGGAAGTCGACGAGCTCGCCTTCCTATTTGTTGTCGAGGTGGGCGCCTACGACAACGTACTTGCTGCAGCTGGGGTCTTCTGGGTTGAGCTTCACTTTTTTGATCTCCTTGGAGGGCTTGAAGGTGGCGGCCGGGTCCGAGGTCGGGATCAACGCGGCGAAGGCCTCGCCTGCCAGGGCGACGATCCGGTCGAGCTGGCGCCGCTCCTCGGCAATGACCAGCGACTCGGCCAACTTGGCGCCGTCTCGAGCGCACTCCAGGGACTTGCGGTAATCGCCGATGATGGTGATGAGGCCCTTGGGACCTGGCATCTTCACCTTCAGGTACGCGTAGTGGGGAACCGCCAAGAATTTGGCGAGCGCGGGCCGGCCCAGCAACGCGTGATACACGCTGGACAGGTCCACCACTTCGAACCAGATCGGTTCGCGCTAGAAGTGGCTGCTGTCACCGAACAGGACGTCTAGCTGGACCCAGCCAATGGGGGAGCAGGAGAGGCCGGGCACGATGCCGTGAAAGATCGTCCGGGTTGGCTCCAGGTCCTCGGCCTTGAGGCCGAGCTTGGTCATCGTCGCGGTAGAGGATGTTGACGCTGCTGCTGCCGTCGATGAGGACTCGGGAGAACTTGCATGTGCGCCGTGCGATGATGGTGGGGTTGTGGACGAGGGTGTAACCACCCGGACTTGGCATGACTGCCGATTGATCCTCCCGGGTCCAGGTGATCGGGCGATCCGACCAATGCATGAACACTGGCTTGGCCGGGACGACGGTGTTCACCTCCTGCCGAAGGAGGTCGTCGCCGAGGCTGGTGAAGACGACGTAGGCCGCGTTCTGGTCCGGGTAGGCAGCGTCGCGCATCGCGCCGCTAGCTAGAGGCGGCGGTGGATGAGGTGGCGGCTGTCCAGCGCCCGGAGTAGGAGCCGGAGCCGGAGGGGGTGGGACGTCGCCCCTCATGATGCGCTTGGTGATGGCGCACTGCCGAAGCGTGTGCGTGGAGGGTCTTGCGCCGTTGTGGTACTTGCAGGGGTCGTCGAGCATCTGCTCGAAGCTCATGGAGGGTTGCCATGCCGTCTTGCCGGTTTGCCGGCGCTTTGCCGCCGGGTCCGCCGCGGGCTCGGTGGTCGCGACGAGCCGGTTGCCGCGATGCGGCGCCGGCTAGTTGGCCTTGCGCTTGTTGTTCTGGTGATGCTGCTGTCGGCTACTTTCGCCGGCCGGTTTCGGAGGGGGAACCGGCTACGCCTTGCCGGCTTCATCCAGCGCCACCTGGATCTTCATGGCGGAGTTGGCGTTGGCGAACTTGTCCGCCGTCACCATGAGCGCGGTCATGGTGGTCGGCTCGGAGCGTAAGAGCTTGTGCTTGAGGAGGGTGCCGTCTCGACACCCGTTGACGAAGTTCTAGATCACTTGGACTTCATGGACGCCCCCGCAGCTGTTCCGGAGCTCGGTCCAGCGTGCGAGTTACTCGCAGCCGGTCTCCGTAGGCCCTTGCACGCACATGGCGAGCTGGCTAGGGCGGCCGGGTCGCTTGTAGGTCCCCGTGAAGTTGCGGATGAAGGCTTCCTCGAAGTCCACCCATGTGTTGATGCTGCCCGTCGGCACGCTGTTCAACCATGTGCGGGCCGACCCTTGGAGCATGAGCGGTGCGTAGCGCATGGCGAGACGACGATTGGCACCGGTGATGCCAATGGACGTGGTGTAATCGGTGAGCCAGTCTTCTGGCTTCACCATCCCATTGTACTTGGGGGTGTCGCGGGAGAGCATGAATCCTTTGGGAAAAGGCTCCTCCCGGATGCGGGGTCCGAAGCACGCCGACCCGATAGCGCCGCTCTCCTCCATCTCCAGGGAGTGAGCGAGCCGATCGAGGCGGTGGCGAGCGTCGGCGTCGTCGATGGCGCGTGGGCCGAGTCGACTTGCGGCCAGGCCATGGGGGGCCGGGTCGGTTGGAGCCGGACGCCGGCCGTGCTGGCCGGGTCCGTGCTGGATCTCTAGGACGGGCTCGTCGCCCAATCCATCGGCGGCTGTAGCGGCCGGGTCGCACCGACTCCGGGTTCGGCCGGAGTGCGCCTCGCCGGGTGGCGAGGAAGCGGTGTGCAAAAGTTCCCCGGACCCGCCAAGGCGGGCGGATCCGGATCCCGTCGGCTTGGCGAGCTGGTTGAGGCGGTCCTGTTGGGTGTTGGCGGCGTGGAGGAGTTCGCGCATCCGCCTTATGCGATCTTTCAGCTCCTCACCCGCGAGCTGGTCCAGGGCGGCTGCGGCTGCCTGGGCAGCGCGCATGTTCTTCACTGGGGTCTCGTAGACGATTAGGAAGGCGCCGAGGGCCCGGCCGGTTGCTCCTCCTCGGGCACGCACATCGGCGACCTGGCTTGGGCCGGCCGCGGCGGGCTTGAATCCGTAGGCGGCATTGCACTCTAGTTGAGCGGCGTCCAGGCGACGCTTAGTGGCAGTGAGTGTCTCGGACAGGTCCAGCATCTGCTGGCGCCATTCCTCGAGCTGGGTTTGGGCCTCGGCGACGTTGGTGGCGTCGACAACGGTGCTGATGGGGATGCGGAGGCTCCGCATTGCAGCGTGCAATGGATCGGACGGCTCGATCCGTTCCACCGCGGCCCGGGCTTCGGCGGCCTTCCTCGTCTCGCTTGACGAGGAGGAGACGCCGTCGCCGGTGGCGAAGACCTCCACATGAACCTCTGTTGCCTCGACGGGGACGCCGCCGCCGAGGGAGAGGGGAGAGTCGGAGTAGCTGAGCACCTCGCTGGGGTACTCATCGGTCGCGAACGCATCAGAGATGCGCAGCGCGGCGAAGGAGGCGGCGAGCACGCCGATGACATTGTCCGCCAGCGCAACTGATAACCCACAAGTATAGGGGACCGCAACATCTTTTGAGGGTAGAGTATTCAACCAAATTTATTGATTCGACACAAGGGGAGCCAAAGAATATTCTCAAGTATTAGCAGCTGAGTTGTCAATTCAACCACACCTGGAAACTTAGTATCTGCAGCAAAGTGTTTAGTAGCAAAGTAATATGATAGTGATGGTAACAGTCACAAAAGAGTAACGAAAGCAAAGTAATGTTTTTGGTATTTTGTAGTGATTGTAACAATAGCAACGAGAAAGTAAATAAGCGTAAACCAGTATATGGAAAGCTCGTAGGCATCAGATCAGTAATGGATAATTATGCCGGATGCGGTTCATCATGTAACAGTCATAACATAGGGTGACACAGAACTAGCTCCAATTCATCAATCTAATGTAGGCATGTATTCCGAATATAGTCATACGTGCTTATGGAAAAAAACTTACTGACATCTTTTGTCCTACCCTCCTGTGGCAGCGGGGTCCTAATGGAAACTAAGGGATATTAAGGCCTCCTTTTAATAGAGAACCGGAACAAAGCATTAGCACATAGTGAATACCTGAACTCCTCAAACTACGGTCATCACCGGTAAGTATCCCGATTATTGTCACTTCGGGGTTAACAGATCATAACACATAATAGGTGACTATAGACTTGCAAGATAGGATCAAGAACACTCATATATTGATGAAAACATAATAGGTTCAGATCTAAAATCATGGCACTCGGGCCCTAGTGACAAGCATTAAGCATAGCAAAGTCATAGCAACACCAATCTCAGAACATAGTGGATACTAGGGATCAAACCCTAACAAAACTAACTCGATTACATGATAAATCTCATCCAACCCATCACCGTCCAGCAAGCCTACGATGGAATTACTCACGCACGGCGGTGAGCATTGATACGTCTCCAATGTATTTATAATTTTTGATTGCTCCATGCTATATTATCTACTGTTTTGGACTATATTGGGCTTTATTTTCCACTTCTATATTATTTTTGGGACTAACCTATTAACCGGAGGCCCAGCCCAGAATTGTTGTTTTTTTTGCCTATTTCAGTGTTTTGAAGAAACAGAATATCAAACGGAGTCCAAACGGAATAAAACCTTCGGGGACGTGATTTTCTCAACGAACGTGGTCCAGGAGACTTGGACCCTGCTCCAAGGAACAAAAGAGGCGGTCACGAGGGTGGGGGGCGCGCCCCCCTAGGGCGCGCCGCCCTGCCTCGTGGGCCCCTCGGAGCTCCACCGACGTACTCCTTCCTCCTATATATACCTACATACCCCCAAACGAACAGAGACGGAGCCAAAAACCTAATTCCACCACCGCAACTTTCTGTATCCACGAGATCCCATCTTGGGGCCTGTTCCGGAGCTCCACCGAAAGAGGGTCGTCATCACGGACGGCTTCTACATCATCATAGCCCCTCCGATGAAGTGTGAGTAGTTTACCTCAGACCTTCGGGTCCATAGTTAGTAGCTAGATGGCTTCTTCTCTCTTTTTGGATCTCAATACAAAGTTCTCCCCCTCTCTCGTGGAGATCTATTCGATGTAATCTTCTTTTTGCGGTGTGTTTGTTGAGACCGATGAATTGTGGATTTATGATCAAGTCTATCTATGAATAATATTTGAATCTTCTCTGAATTCTTTTATGTATGATTGGTTATCTTTGCAAGTCTCTTCGAATTATCCGTTTGGTTTGGCCAACTAGATTGGTAGTTCTTGCCATGGGAGAAGTGCTTAGCTTTGGGTTCGATCTTGTGGTGTCCTTTCCCAGTGATAGAAGGGGCAGCAAGGCACGTATTGCATCGTTGCCATCGAGGATAACAAGATGGGGTTTATTTCATATTGCATGAATTTATCTCTCTACATCATGTCATCTTGCTTAAGGCGTTACTCTGTTTTTAACTTAATACTCTAGATGCATGCTGGATAGCGGTCGATGAGTGGAGTAATAGTAGTAGATTCAGAATCGTTTTGGACTACTTGTCACGGACGTGATGCCTGTATACATGATCATGCCTAGATATTCTCATAACTATGCTCAATTCTGTCAATTGCTCAACAGTAATTTGTTCACCCACCGTAGAGTACTTATGCTCTTGAGAGAAGCCACTAGTGAAACCTATGGCCCCCGGGTCTATTCTAATCATATCAATATCCATTACTTTAATCTTGCTTTGCTTTTTTACTTTGCCTTCACTTTTCATTTGCATTTGTATACCAAAAATACCAAAAAATATTATATCTATCAGATCTCACTCTCGTAAGTGATCGTGAAGGGATTGACAACCCCTAATCGTGTTGGTTGCGAGTAGCTACCGTTTTGTGCGGGTACGAGGGACTTGAGAGTGGCCTCCTACTGGATTGATACCTTGGTTCTCAAAAACTGAGGGAAATACTTACGCTACTCTGCTGCATCATCCTTTCCTCTTCCGGGAAATCCAACGCAAGCTCAAGAGGTAGCAAGAAGAATTTCTGGCACCGTTGCCGGGGAGTCTACGCAAAAAGTCAACATACCAAGTACACATCACAATCCCTATCTCTCGCATTACATTATTTTCCATTTGCCTCTCGTTTTCCTCTCCCCCCAATTCACCCTTGCCATTTTATTCGCCCTCTCTCTCTATCCTCCCTCTCTATTTGCCAATTTTTCCTGTTTGCCCTTGTTTGCTCGTGTGCTAGTTTGTTTGCTTGTTTGTCGCGATGGCTCAAGATACTACCAAATTGTGTGACTTCACCAATACCAATAATAATGATTTCCTTAGCACTCCGATTGCTCCTCTTGCCAATACTGAATCTTGTGAAATCAATGCTACTTTGTTGAATCTTGTTATGAAAGATCAATTCGCCGGCCTTCCTAGTGAAGATGCCGCTACTCATCTGAATAGCTTCGTTGATTTATGTGATATGCAAAAGAAAAAATATGTCGATAATGATGTCGTTAAATTGAAGCTATTTCCTTTTTCGCTTAGAGATCGTGCTAAAGTTTGGTTTTCGTCTTTGCCTAAAAATAGTATTGATTCCTGGAACAAGTGCAAAGATGCTTTTATCTCTAAGTATTTCCCTCCCGCTAAGATCATCTCTCTTAGAACCGATATTATGAACTTTAAACAACTTGATCATGAACATGTTGCACAAGCTTGGGAGAGAATGAAATTAATGATACGTAACTGCCCTACTCATGGTTTGAATTTGTGGATGATTAAACAAATTTTTTATGCCGGATTGAATTTTGCTTCTAGAAATATTTTAGATTCGGCTGCGGGAGGTACTTTTATGGAAATCACTTTAGGATATGCTACTAAACTCCTAGATAATATTATGGTTAATTATTCTCAATGGCATACTGAAAGAACTTCTAATAAAAAAGTGCATGCGATAGAAGAAATCAATGTGTTGAGTGGAAAGATGGATGAACTTATGAAATTATTTGCTACTAAGAGTGTTTCTTATGATCCTAATGATATGCCTTTGTCTAATTTGATTGAGAATAATAATGAATCTATGGATGTGAATTTTGTTGGTAGGAATAATTTTGGTAACAATGCTTATAGAGGGAATTTTAATGCTAGACCATATCCTAGTAATCCTTCTAATAATTATGGGAATTCCTACAACAACTCTTATGTAAATTATAATAAGATGCCCTCTGAATTTTAGAATAGTGTTAAAGAGTTTATGAATTCACAAAAGAATTTTAGTGCTTTGCTTGAAGAGAAATTGCTTAAAGTTGATGATTTGGCTAGGAACATTGATAGAATTTCTCTTGAGGTTGATTCTTTAAAGCTTAGATCTGTTCTTCCTAAGCATGATATAAATGAGTCTCTCAAAGCCATGAGAATTTCCATTGATGAGTGCAAGGAAAGAACCGCTAGGATGCGTGCCTCCAAAGATGCCTTTATTAAAGTGTGTTCTTCCAATTCCTATGAAAATCAAGATGAAGATCTAAAAGTTATTGATGTGTCTCCTATTAAATCTTTGTTTTGCAATATGAATCTTGATGAAACTGAATATGATCTTCCTTTACCTAGAAGGCGTTCTAAAAATTCAGAGTATTTAGATCTTTATGATGAAATTGATGAAAGTGGGATTGAAAGAAATAAAAATCTAGACGTTGCTAAACCAACTATATTGGATTTCAAGGAATTTAATTATTAAAGTTGCTCTTTAATTGATTGTATTTCCTTGTTGCAATCCGTGCTAAATTCTCCACATGCTTATAGTCAAAATAAAGCCTTCACTAAACATATTGTTGATGCCTTGATGAAATCTTATGAAGAAAAACTTGAGTTGAAAGTTTCTGTCCCTAGAAAACTCTATGATGAGTGGGAACCAACTATTAAAATTAAAATTAAAGATCATGAGTTTTATGCTTTGTGTGATTTGGGTGCTAGTGTCTCTACTATCCCCAAAACTTTGTCTGATTTGCTAGATTTTCGTAATTTTGATGATTGCTCTCTAAACTTGCATCTTGCGGATTCTACTATTAAGAAACCAATGGGAAGGATTAATGATGTTCTTATTGCTGCAAATAGAAATTATGTGCCCGTAGATTTCATTGTTCTTGATATAGATTGCAATCCTTCTTGCCCTATTATTCTTGGTAGACCTTTCCTTAGAACGGTTGGTGCGATTATTGATATGAAGGAAGGGAATATTAGATTTAAATTTCCATTAAAAAAGGGCATGGAACACTTTCCAAGAATGAAAATAAAATTGCCATATGAAACTATCATGAGAGCCACTTATGGATTGCCTACCAAATATGGCAATACCTAGATCTATCCTCGCTTTTATGCCTAGCTAGGGGCGTTAAACGATAGCGCTTGTTGGGAGGCAACCCAATTATATTTTTATTCATTGCTTTTTTCTCCTGTTTAGTAATAAATAAATTATTTAGCCTTTATTTTGGTTGTGTTTTTTGTGTTTAATTAGTGTTTGTGCCAAGTAGAACCGTTGGGAAGACTTGAGGAAAGTCTTGTTGAACTTGCTGTAAAAAACAGAAACTTTAGCGCTCACGAGAACTGCTGTAATTTTTATTTGGAGAGTCCTATTTAGTTAATTATTTTTGCAGATGATTAATAGATAAATTCCTCACGTCCAGCAACTTATTTTAGAATTTTTGGTGTTCCAGATATTGTGCTAGCTACAAATTACTACAGACTGTTCTGTTTTGACAGATTCTGTTTTTCGTGTGTTGTTTGCTTATTTTGATGAATTTATGGTTAGTAAAATAGTTTATAATCCATAGAGAAGTTGGAATACAGTAGTTTTAACACCAATATAAATAAAGAATGAGTTCATTACAGTACCTTGAAGTGGTCTTTTGTTTTCTTTCGCTAACGGAGCTCACGAGTTTTCTACTTTAAGTTTTGTGTTGTGAAGTTTTCAAGTTTTGGGTAAGGATTTGATGGATTATGGAACAAGGAGTGGCAAGAGCCTAAGCTTGGAGATGCCCATGGCACCCCTAAGATAATCTAAGGACACCTAAAAGCCCAAGCTTGGGGATGCCCCGGAAGGCATCCCCTCTTTCGTCTATTTCTATCGGTAACTTTACTTGGAGCTATATTTTTATTCACCAACATGATATGTGTTTTGCTTGGAGCGTCTTGTATTATTTGTGTCTTTTGTTGTTAGTATGCCACAATCATCCTTGCTGTACACACCTTTTGATAGAGCCATACATGAATTAGAATTTGATAGAATACTCTATGTGCTTCACTAATATCTTTTGAGCTAAGTAGTTTTGCTCTATGTGCTTCACTTATATCTTTTGAGCGTTATAATTTTGCTCTATGTGCTTCACTTAGATTTTTTAGAGCACGGTGGTGGATTTGTTTTAAAGAAACTATTGATCTCTCATGCTTCACTTAAATTATTTTGAGAGTCTTAATAGCATGGTAATTTGCTTAATAATAACATGCTTGGTATTCAAGATTTGTGAAACTTTCTTTTGAGTGTGTTGAATACTAAGAAAAGTTGGATGCTTGATAATTATTTTGAGATGTGGAGGTAGTAATATCAAAGTCATGCTAGTAGAGTAATTGTGAATTTGAGAAGTGCTTGAGTTAAAAGTTTGCAAGACCCGTAGCATGCACGTATGGTAAACGTTATGCAACAAATTTGAAACATGAGGTGTTATTTGATTGTCCTCCTTATGAGTGGCGGTCAGGGACGAGCGATGGTCTTTTCCTACCAATCTATCCCCCTAGGAGCATGCGCGTAATACTTTGGTTTTTGATGGCTTGTAGATTTTTCCAATAAGTATATGAGTTCTTTATGACTAATGTTGAGTCCATGGATTATACGCACTCTCACCCTTCCATCCTTGCTAGCCTCTTCGGTACCGTGCATTGCCCTTTCTCACATCGAGAGTTGGTGCAAACTTCGCCGGTGCATCCAAACCTCGTGATATGATACGCTCTTTCACACATAAACCTCCTTATATCTTCCTCAAAACAGCCACCATACCTACCTATTATGGCATTTCCATAGCCATTCCGAGATATATTGCCATGCAACTTTCCACCATCCAGTTTATCATGACACATTCATCATTGTCATATTGCTTAGCATGATCATGTAGTTGACATAGTATTTGTGGCAAAGCCACCGTTCATAATTTTTCATACTTGTCACTCTTGATTCATTGCATATCCCGGTACACCGCCGGAGGCATTCATATAGAGTCATACTTTGTTCTAGTATCGAGTTGTAATCATTGATTTGTAAATAAATAGAAGTGTGATGATCATCATTAATAGAGCATTGTCCAAAAAAAGGCCAAATAAAAAAAAGAAATGCCAAAAAAAAGAGAAATGCAAAAAAAAGAAGACCCAAAAAAAAGAAAATAAATAAAAAGGGGCAATGCTACTATTCCTTTTTTCCACACTTGTGCTTCAAAGTAGCACTATGTTCTTCATATAGAGAGTCTCTTGAGTCATTACTTTCATATACTAGTGGGAATTTTCATTATAGAACTTGGCTTGTATATTCCAACAATGGGCCTCCTCAAGTGCCCTAGGTCTTCGTGAGCAAGCAAGTTGGATGCACACCCATTTAGTTTTCTTTTGTTGAGCTGTCATACATTTACAGCTCTAGTGCATCCGTTGCATGGCAATCCCTACTCCTTGCATTAACTTCAATCGATGAGCATCTCCATAGCCCATTGATTATCCTCGTTGATGTGAGACTTTCTCCTTTTTGTCTTCTCCACATAACCCCCATCATTATTCTATTCCACCTATAGTGCTATATCCATGGCTCACGCTCATGTATTGCATGAAAGTTTATGAGTTTGAAATTATTAAGGTATGAAACAATTGCTTGGCTTGTTATCGGGGTTGTGCATGATGAGAGCATTCTTGTGTGACGAAAATGGAGCATGACTAAACTATATGATTTTGTAGGGATGAACTTTCTTTGGCCATGTTAATTGAAGAAAACATAATTGCTTTGTTGGTTTGCTTCAAGTATTATTATTTTTATGTCAATATGAACTTTTGTCTTGAATCTCCCTAATCTGAATATCCATACCACAATTAAGAAGATTTGCACTGGAATTATGCCAAGTAGCACTCCGCATCAAAAATTCTCTTTTTATCATTTACCTACTCGAGGACGAGCAGGAATTAAGCTTGGGGATGCCTGATACGTCTCCAACGTATCTATAATTTTTGATTGCTCCATGCTATATTATCTACTGTTTCGGACTATATTGGGCTTTATTTTCCATTTTTATATTATTTTTGGGACTAACCTATTAACCGGAGGCCAGCCCAGAATTGCTGTTTTTTTTGCCTATTTCAGTGTTTCGAAGAAACGGAATATCAAATGGAGTCCAAACGGAATAAAACCTTCGGGAACGTGATTTTCTCACCGAACGTGATCCAGGAGACTTGGACCCTGCTCCAAGGAACAAAAGAGGCGGTCACGAGGGTGGGGGGCCCCCCCTAGGGCGCGCCCC
Source organism: Triticum dicoccoides (assembly GCF_002162155.2). Lineage (NCBI taxonomy): Eukaryota > Viridiplantae > Streptophyta > Magnoliopsida > Poales > Poaceae > Triticum > Triticum dicoccoides. The sequence goes on along the minus strand of NC_041382.1, from coordinate 134,549,645 downwards.
TGCCTCGTGGGCCCCTCGGAGCTCCACCGGCGTACTCCTTCCTCCTATATATACCTACATACCCCCAAATGAACAGAGACGGATCCAAAACCTAATTCCACCGCCGCAACTTTCTGTATCCACGAGATCCCATCTTGGGGCCTGTTCCGGAGCTCCGCCGAAAGAGGGTCGTCATCATGGAGGGCTTCTACATAATCATAGCCCCTCCGATGAAGTGTGAGTAGTTTACCTCAGACCTTCGAGTCCATAGTTAGTAGCTAGATGGCTTCTTCTCTCTTTTTGGATCTCAATACAAAGTTCTCCCCCTCTCTCATGGAGATCTATTCGATGTAATCTTCTTTTTGCGGTGTGTTTGTTGAGACCGATGCATTGTGGGTTTATGATCAAGTCTATCTATGAATAATATTTGAATCTTCTCTGAATTCTTTTATGTATGATTGGTTATCTTTGCAAGTCTCTTCGAATTATCTGTTTGGTTTGGCCAACTAGATTGGTAGTTCTTGCCATGGGAGAAGTGCTTAGCTTTGGGTTCGATCTTGTGGTGTCCTTTCCCAGTGATAGAAGGGGCAGCAAGGCAGGTATTGCATCGTTGCCATCGAGGATAACAAGATGGGGTTTATTTCATATTGCATGAATTTATCTCTCTACATCATGTCATCTTGCTTAAGGCGTTACTCTGTTTTTAACTTAATACTCTAGATGCATGCTGGATAGCGGTTGATGAGTGGAGTAATAGTAGTAGATTCAGAATCGTTTTGGACTACTTGTCACGGACGTGATGCCTGTATACATGATCATGCCTAGATATTCTTATAACTATGCTCAATTCTGTCAATTGCTCAACAGTAATTTGTTCACCCACCGTAGAGTACTTATGCTCTTGAGAGAAGCCACTAGTGAAACCTATGGCCCCCGGGTCTATTCTCATCATATCAATCTCCATTACTTTAATCTTGCTTTGCTTTTTTACTTTGCCTTTACTTTTCATTTGCATCTTTATACCAAAAATACAAAAAAATATTATATCTATCAGATCTCACTCTCGTAGGTGACCTTGAAGGGATTGACAACCCCTAATCGCGTTGGTTGCGAGTAGCTATCGTTTTGTGCAGGTACGAGGGACTTGAGCGTGGCCTCCTACTGGATTGATACCTTGGTTCTTAAAAACTGAGGGAAATACTTACGCTACTCTGCTGCATCATCCTTTCCTATTCGGGGAAATCCAACGCAAGCTCAAGAGGTAGCAAGCATCATGAAATTGGTGATGGAGGATGGTTGATGATGATGACGGCGACGTATCCCCCTCTTCGGAGCCCCAAACGGACTCCAGATCAGCCCTCCCAAGAGGTTTTAGGGCTTGGCGGCGGCTCCGTATCGTAAAACGCGATGAAATCTTCTCTCCTATTTTTTTCTCCCCGAAAGCATATATATAGAGTTGGAGTTGGAGTCGGGGGGTCTCCAGGGGGCCCACGAGGTAGGGGGCGCGCCCCGACCCTCATGGAAAGGGTGTGGGCCCCTGGTCTTCATCTTTGGCGATGATTTTTTATTATTTATTGTAAGATATTCCATGGAGTTTCTGGTCATTCTGAGAACTTTTGTTTTCTGCACATAAAACAACATCATGGCAGTTCTGCTGAAAATAGCGTCAGTCCGAGTTAGTTCCATTCAAATCATACAAGTTAGAGTCCAAACCAAGGGCAAAAGTGTTTGGAAAGTAGATACGACGGAGACGTATCAACTCCCCCAAGCTTAAACCCTTGCTTGTCCTCAAGTAATTCAGTTGACAAACTGAAGGAAATAAAGAAAAACTTTTACAAACTCTGTTTGCTCGTGTTGTTGTAAATATGTCAAGCTAGCATTCAAGTTTTCAGCAAAGATTATAACTAACCACATTTTCAATAATTCTCAGGTCTCGTGATTACTCATATCAATAGCATAATCAACTAGCAAGCCATAATAATAAATCTCGGATGACAACACTTTCTCAAAACAATCATAATATGATATAACAAGATGGTATCTCGCTAGCCCTTTTTGAGACCGCAAAACATAAATGCAGAGCACCTTTAAAGATCAAGGACTGACTAGACATTGTAATTCATGGTAAAAGAGATCCAATCATAGTCACACCCAATATAAATTAACAGTGATGAATGCAAATGACAGCTGCGCTCTCCAGCTAGTGCTTTTAATAAGAGGGTGATGACTCAACATAAAAGTAAATAGATAGGCCCTTCACAAAGGGAAGCAGGGATTTGTAGAGGTGCGAGAGCTCAATTTTGAAATAGAGATAATTAATATTTTGAGAGGTATACTTTCATTGTCAACATAACAACCAAGAGATGTCGATATCTTCCATGCTACACATATTATAGGCGGTTCCCAAACAGAATGGTAAAGTTTATACTCCCCCTCCACCAACAAACATCAATCCATGGCTTGCTTGAAACAACGAGTGCCTCCAACTATCATCAGTCCCATGGGGAGTTTTGTTTTGCAATTATTTTGATTTAGTTTGCATAAGGATTGGGCATCCCGGTGACCAGCCATTTTCTCGTGAGTGAGGAGCGGAGTCCACTCCTCTTGAGAATAACCCGCCTAGCATGGAAGATACATGCAACCCTAGTTGATACATGAGCTATTCGAGCATACAAAACAGGATATTTATTTGAGGTTTAGAGTTTGGCACATACAAATTTACTTGGATCGGCAGGTAGATACCGCGTATAGGAAGGTATAGTGGACTCATCTGGAATAACTTTGGGGTTCAAGGGATTGGATGCACAAGCAGCATTCCTGCTTACTACAGGTGAAGGCTAGCAAAAGACTGGGAAGTGACCGACTAGAGAGCGACAACAGCCATGTACATGCATTAAATTAATAAACATTGGATGCAAGCATGAGTAGGATATAATCCGCCATGAACATAAATATCGTGAAGGATATGTTGATTTGTTTCAACTACATGCGTGAACATGTGCCATGTCAAGTCACTTCAATCATTCAAAGCAGGATACCACCCCATCATACCACATCATAACCATCTCAATAGCATGTTGGCACGCAAGGTAAACCATTATAACTCATAGCTAATCAAGCATGGCACAAGCAACTATGATCTCTAATTGTCATTGCAAACATGTTTATTCATAACAAGCTGAATCAAGAACGATGAACTCATCATATTTACAAAAACAAAAGAGGTTGAGTTCATACCAGCTTTTCTCATCTCAGTCATTCCATCATATATCATCATAATTGCCTTTCACTTGCACGACCGAACGATGTGAATAATAATAAGAGTGCACGTGCATTGGACTAAGCTGGAATCTGTGAGCATTCAATAAATAGGAGAATACAAAGCAATATGGGCTCTTCTATCGGATAAACAATAATGCATATAAGAGCCACTTCAACAATTTAATTATGGTCTTCTCCTACTGACCCCCAAAGAAAAGAAATAAAACTATTTACACAGGAAAGCTCCCAACAAGCAAAAGAAGAACGGGAAATATTTTTGGGTTTTCTTTTTAATTATTACTACAATAAGAAAAGTAAACTACTACTATTTTTTTGGTTTTTCTTAAGGTTTATCAAACACACAAGAAGAAAGCATAAAAGGAAATAAACTAGCATGGATGATACAATGAAAAAGTATGAACACCGACATCTAGCAATGAGTCTGTGTGAACATAAATGTAATGTCCGTGAGAAATACGTACTCCCCCAACCTTAGGTTTTTGGCCTAAGTTGGTCTATGGCCACGGCTGGCCTGGCTGATATCCATAATAATAGTTGTTGGGGTCGTACTGTGATGAAGAAGACTCTGACTGCCATTGGCTGACAGCCATTTCCGGATCCCAAGAATAAACAGACTGTCGTGGAGGCTCCTCTTGTGGTTCCGATTCCGGGGTTGGTGCAGGGTTCCGGTAGGCGTGGATAGTTGTCAACGGAACAAGGTACGTGCCTACAGTGAAATCAAACAAAGAAGGAGCAAGCAAGGTAATAGTCTCAGGATGATGTTTATTAAAGAACAATTGATATTTAAGCTCTCCTTCCCTATTCTTAACAATAAAATCATGTGCTACCATACTTTTATAATCTAAATAAACACGAGACATCAGCTTTTCTTCCTTCTCATAATGCCTAATAGGTATGTTAAAATGTGTAGCGAGGCGTGAAGCATAAATGCCTCCAAAGATGGGACCCTTAGTACGGTTCATACTTAACCGTCTAGCAAAATGCCTCCAAAGAGTTATCACCGTATAAGCCGTGGTGCAAAATAATAATATCAGGGATACTCAGGTTCCCACAGTTTCCGCGACCAATTAAGCAACAACTAGCAAATAATGCAAAGTAGCGTAAAACAGGAAAATGTATGCTAGTGATTCGTGCATCGGAAACCTTCCTTGTTTCCCCTATAGTGATAGTGTCAATAAATCCCTCCACATCATCACGATGTGGTTCTTCTGTCTTGCCCCCAAAAGGGACTAAACAAATCCGACAGAAATCATAAAGTGACATCTCCTTATGCTCATCATATAAATGAAATTCCATCGTAGGTGGTGAGTTCTTAGAATGAAAATGAAAGTTTTGCAGAAAGGTATTTGTGAGCAAGAGATACTGATCGGATTGGTCGTGGAGGAAAGCGGTAAGGCCTGCAGTCTGAGCCAACTCATGAAAATCTTCATAAATCCCGGCTGCTCTCAAGAAATCCTCGGAAGGCCATTCACACGCCCGAACCTCCGCGGTGCACGGCAAATTATACTTAGGCCTCGGTGCCTTTTCCTTCGAGCTTTGGCTCGACGAGCCCCTCAATAATCTCTTCATCATTTTCTGAAAAATTCTGAAATTTTTAGTAACTTCAAAATAAAAGTAAACCAAACTCAATAATATTGATAGCAACCACTCCTACAAGTGCCTAGGGCCTATATCATGCATCAAAACTACTTTTGACCATATAAATTTGACATGCAAGCTCAAGAACAGGGTCACCTAAGCAGAAAACATTTGCAATGAATAAAGCACTAGAACAAAAACTAATTGGACCAATGGAGGAGTCACATACCAAGGAACAATCTCCCCAAGCAGTTTTCTGAGAGGTGCTTTGAGCAAGGAGATCGAAAATGCCAGCATAGAGGGCTGGAACTTGTGCTTGAGTTGGTTTTTCGTGTTTGTGGGAGGAAGAAGAAGAGGATGGTGCAGTAATAAGTGGAGGAGGGCCACCGTGGGCCTACGAGGCAGGGGGCGCGCCCTCCACCCTCGTGGCAAGGTGGTTGGCCCCCTGGTGTGTTTTTTGTTCCATAAATCCTCAAATATTCTAGAAAAAATCATATTTAATTTTCAGGCCATTTGGAGAACTTTTATTTTCGAGGTATTTTTATATTGCACGGATAATCAGATAACAGACAGAAAATTATTTATTTTTACTTTATTTCAACTAAATAACATAAAGTATAGAGAGGGTATAGAAGGTTGTGCCTCTAGTTTGATCCATCTCATGCTCATCAAAAGGAATCCACTAACAAGGTTGATCAAGTCTTATTAACAAACTCATTCCGATTAACATGAAACCGGAGAAATTTCGAATAACACTAGGTTACCTCAATGGGGATATGCACAATCCCCAATAATAAGTATATCATATTTCTTCTTGACAGTAGGAAGAGGAAATTCAAAACCTCCAAATATAATTGATGGAATTTTTCCGATAGAATTGATACTATGAACTTGAGGTTGTTTCCTCGGAAAGTGTATCGTATGCTCATTACCATTAACATGAAAAGTGACATTGCCTTTGTTGCAATCAATAACAGCCCCTGCAGTATTAAGAAAAGGTCTTCCAAGAATAATAGACATACTATCATCCTCGGGAATATCAAGAATAACAAAGTCCGTTAAAATAGTAACGTTTGCAACCACAACAGGCACATCCTCACAAATACCGACAGGTATATCAGTTGATTTATCAGCCATTTGCAAAGATATTTCAGTAGGTGTCAACTTATTCAAGTCAAGTCTACGATATAAAGAGAGAGGCATCACACTAACACCGGCTCCAAGATCACATAAAGCAGTTTTAACATAGTTTCTTTTAATGGAGCATGGTATAGTAGGTACTCCTGGATCTCCAAGTTTCTTTGGTATTCCACCCTTAAAATTATAATTAGCAAGCATGGTGGAAATTTCAGCTTCTGGTATCTTTCTTTTATTTGTAACAATATCTTTCATGTACTTAGCATAAGGATTCATTTTGAGCATATCAGTCAATCGCATACACAAAAAGATAGGTCTAATCATTTCAGCAAAGCGCTCAAAATCCTCATCATCCTTTTTCTTGGATGGTTTGGGAGGAAAAGGCATGGGTTTCTGAACCCAAGGCTCTCTTTCTTTACCATGTTACCTAGCAACAAAGTCTTTCTTATCATAACGTTGATTCTTTGATTGTGGGTTATCAAGATCAACAGTAGGTTCAATTTCTTTATCATTATCATTACTAGGTTGAGCATCATCATGAACATTATCATTAACATTTTCATTATGTTCATGTTCATTGCGAGATTGTGTTTCAGCATCATACATAGAGATATCATTTGGATTATCAGGTGGTTCAGCAATAGGTTCACTAGAAGTTTGCACAGTTCTATCATTTTTCTTTTTCTACTTTTTAGAAGAACTAGCTGCATCAATTTTATTTCTCTGAGAATCTTACTCAATTCTCTTAGGGTGGCCTTCAGGATACAAAGGTTCCTGAGTCATTCTACCAGTTCTAGTAGCCACTTTAACAGCATAATTATTTTCCTTACTATTCATCTCATTGAGCAATTCCTTTTGAGCTTTAAGTACGTGTTCTACTTGAGTGGTAACCATGGAAGCATGTTTACTAATAAGTTTAAGTTCACCTTTAACATTAGCCATATAATCGCCCAAGTGTCCAAGCATATTTGAATTGTATTTTAATTGTCTACCAAAATAAGCATTAAAGTCTTCTTCCTTAGCCATAAATTTATCAAACTGATCTAAGCATGGGCTAGCAATTTTAGTAAATGGGATTACATCTTTATCATATCTATAGAGAGAATTTACCTTTACTACCCGTGTCGGGTTATCGAGGTCTGGAGGTTCTTCAATAAATAAAGGATTAAGATCATATGTTTCTTCAATAGGTGGTAAATTAAGACCATGTATTTCTTCAGTAGGAGGTAAATTCTTAACATCTTCAGCTTTAATACCTTTTTATTTCATAGATTTCTTTGCCTCTTGCATATCTTTAGGACTGAGAAATAGAATACCCCTCTTCTTCGGAGTTGGTTTAGGAATAGGATCATTAATTGGAGCAGGAACTGGCTCAGGAGGTGCCCAATTATTTTCATTTGTCAACATATTGTTCAATAAGATTTCAGCTTCATCCGGTGTTCTTTCCCTGAAAAGAGAACCAACACAACTATGCAGGTAATCTGTGGAAGCATCGGTTAGTCCATTATAAAAGATATCAAGTATTTCATTTTTCTTAAGAGGATGATTAGGCAAAGCATTAAGTAACTTGAGAAGCCTCCCCCAAGCTTGTGGGAGACTCTCTTCTTTAATTTGCACAAAGTTGTATATTTCCTTTAAAGCAGCTTGTTTCTTATGAGCAGGGAAATATTTAGCAGAGAAGTAATAGATCATATCCTGGGGACTACGCACACAACCAGGATCAAGAGAATTAAACCATATTTTAGCATCACCCTTTAATGAGAACGGGAATATTTTAAGGATATAAAAGTAGAGAGATTTCTCATCATTAGTGAACAGGGTGGCTATATCATTTAATTTAGTAAGATGTGCCACAACAGTTTCAGATTCATAGCCATGAAAAGGATCAGATTCAACCAAAGTAATTATATCAGGGTCAGTAGAGAATTCATAATCCTTATCAGCAACACAGATAGGTGAAGTAGCAAACGCAGGGTTAGGTTTCATCCTAGCATTTAGAGATTGCTTATTCCATTTAGCTAATAACGTTTTGAGTTCATATCTATCTTTGCAAGCTAAAATAGCTAAATAAGCTTCTTGATCAAATAAATAACCCTCAGGAATAACAAGTGATTCTTCATCATCACTTTCATCATCATAATCAGATTCAATATTTTCAATCTCTCTAGCCCTAGCAAGTCGTTCCTCGAGAAAATCACCAAGTGCACAATAGTATCAAGCATAGAATTAGTTTCATCATAAGTATCATGTATAGCAGAAGTAGCATCATCAATAACATGCGACATATCAGAACGAATAATAGAAGCGGGTTTAGGTGTCGCAAGCTTACTCAAAATAGAAGGTGAATCAAGTACAGAGCTAGATGGCAGTTCCTTACCTCCCCTCGTAGTTGAGGGATAAATTGTTGTCTTAGCGTCTTTCAAATTCTTCATAGTGTCCAGCAGATATAAATCCCAAGTGACTCAAAGAATAGAGCTATGCTGCCCAGCAACGGCGCCAGAAATTAGTCTTGATAACCCACAAGTATAGGGGATCGCAACAGCTTTCGAGGGTAGAGTATTCAACCCAAATTTATTGATTCGACACAAGGGGAGCCAAAGAATATTCTCAAGTATTAGTAGCTGAGTTGTCAATTCAACCACACCTGGAAACTTAGTATCTGCAGCAAAGTGTTTAGTAGCAAAGTAATATGATAGTGATGGTAACAGTAACAAAAGAGTAACGAAAGCAAAGTAATGTTTTTGATATTTTGTAGTGATTGTAACAATAGCAACGGGAAAGTAAATAAGCGTAAACCAGTATATGGAAAGCTCGTAGGCATCAGATCAGTAATGGATAATTTTGCCAGATGCGGTTCATCATGTAACAGTCATAACATAGGGTGACACATAACTAGCTCCAATTCATCAATGTAATGCAGGCATGTATTCCGAATATAGTCATACGTGCTTATGGAAAAGAACTTGCATGACATCTTTTGTCCTACCCTCCCGTGGCAGCGGGGTCCTAATGGAAACTAAGGGATATTAAGGCCTCTTTTTAATAGAGAACTGGAACAAAGCATTAGCACATGGTGAATACATGAACTCCTCAAACTACGGTCATCACCGGTAAGTATCCCGATTATTGTCACTTCGGGGTTAACGGATCATAACACATAATAGGTGACTATAGACTTGCAAGATAGGATCAAGAACACTCATATCATGTATTCAGATCTGAAATCATGGCACTCGGGCCCTAGTGACAAGCATTAAGCATAGCAAATTCATAGCAACATCAATCTCAGAACATAGTGGATACTAGGGATCAAACCCTAACAAAACTAACTCGATTACATGATAAATCTCATCCAACCCATCACCGTCCAGCAAGCCTACGATGGAATTACTCACGCACGACGGTGAGCATCATGAAATTGGTGATGGAGGATGGTTGATGATGACGACTGCCACAAATCCCCCTCTCCGGAGCCCTGAACGGACTCCAGATCAGCCCTCCCGAGAGGTTTTAGGGCTTGGCGGCGGCTCCGTATCGTAAAATGCGATGGAATCTTCTCTCCTATATTTTTCTCCCCGAAAGCAGATATATAGAGTTTGAGTTGGAGTCGGGAGGTCTCCAGGGGGCCCACGAGGTAGGGGGGCGCACCCCCACCCTCGTGGAAAGGGTGTGGGCCCCCTAGTCTTCATCTTTGGCGAGGATTTTTTATTATTTATTGTAAGATATTCCGTGGAGTTTCAGGTCATTCCGAGAACTTTTGTTTTCTGCACATAAAACAACATCATGGCAGTTCTACTGAAAACAGCGTCAGTCCGGGTTAGTTCCATTCAAATCATAGAAGTTAGAGTCCAAAACAAGGGCAAAAGTGTTTGGAAAAGTAGATACGGCGGAGACGTATCAGAGACGGACTCGTCGGTGTAGGAAAAGGGCCCCGTCTGAAGCATGCTCCCGGCCAGCTCCTTGAGCTGCCCCACGGTGGGCGCCAACTGTCGTGGTGGGCGCACGGCAGATGCCAAGGGATGGCTAAAGAGAGGAGGAGGCTCGAGGGCGCTGGTGGGCTCCAGAGGCGAGGTTGGCATGAGAGGGCGCGGGACGCCGGACATACCCAGGTTCGGGGCTCTCCGGAGAGATAATACCCCTAGTCCTGCCGAGTGTTGTTGGATGATCGATAGTACAATGTCGCTCCTGGAGCTGTATGGAAGAGGAAGGAAACTGGCCAAGGCTTAGGCAGTTCCCTCTCCTTGGGTGTTACTAACTTGGCGAGTGTGATGTAATGAGTTCTCTGGTGTGTCTATATCTCTCCTCTCTCTCTCTCCTTGCATGAGGGCTCCTGGGGGGTTTTATAGGTCACCCCCAGGGGTAGAATGGTAATGTTATAAGTGGGTGGGTCCATAGTGTCGGCGTCCGGGGACCCGGGCTGGGTCCTGCTGAGGGCTTGTGGTTCGCCGGTTTCCCCTAGGTATGGGCCCCGCATGCCTACGGGGACTGTGCGCTGTCTTGTCAATCGTCAGGGCGTGGGCGAGTCGAGTCGTGTACAGTGCTCTCCGTCAAGTCGTCGCTTGCTGTTGTCAGCGGCGGGGGCGGGGGCACTGTAGCCACGCCGACCTTGGTCAGCGGGTAGGTGAGGAGCACTGTTGCTACGTATCGGCTGACCAGAGGCATGGGCGGGGCACTATCACCTCGGTCATCATTGATTGAAGCCTTGTCCCATCGCACGGCCTGGACGGGACAGGTGCTGACTTGCGGCTGGATTGCGTAGCACGCCATGGGTGGTGCTGTCTTGTTGAGGAAGCTTTGGCCGTGCCGGGTTCGGCTGTCTTGCACTAGTTGTTGAGGCCGAGTCGGCATGTCTTGCCGGGTCGGCTAGTCTGGCCGGCTTGCGGGGCTTGGCCGGGTCGAGCGACCCGTCCAAGCGCATGCCGGTATTGAGGGGCAGTGCTGACCCTGTTGTTTTCGAAGAAGATCCGGGTTCCGTTGCCTGCCCGGGGTCCATCCCCCCAACAGTGAAGCAAGAAAGTAATTCCAGAAGCTCGGTACAAGGAAGATCAAATCATCGAAGCGGGCTTGTGAGTCAACACTCACCAAGCTAGGAATTACTAATGATTTCAATTTTCTTTGTGATAATGCCAGGTTGCATCATTTTGTTTATCAGGGATGTGAGATATATGAATGCATGACGCTTGAGTTTCTTAGTACTCTCTTGCGTAATGTTGGTTTGATGCCAAATACATATGAGGAGCAGATCACTTTCCGTCTCTTGGACCAAGACTTCGACATCACATCTTGATGAGTGGTGTAATAACTTTGGCTTCCCCAACAATGATGATGATCATCGATATGTTAATGATTTCACTGACCCGCTCCCGAGGCAATCCTTCTATCAAACGAGTCGCTATGGATCACTTCCGCCATCCAACGCTAGCGCGTGCATTTCAAACTCTTTTTCAACAAACCTGATAGAATTCATGCAAAACTCGACTGGATTTCATATAAACATGATGGATTTCATACAAACCGAGCGGAAACGTTAATATTTTGGACATATTTTAACTAAAAAGGTAAAATTATGTGCACGTAGTCACGGGGAGCTCCACTCCCACGATACAGATAAACTACACTAGTCTACGACCTGTCTCGATGGATCCCTTTGTCTTATTCTTCCCACGTATCTTTCCTACGTCCGGCTACGCCGCTCATCGGGTTGACAAAGTGGGCGCTTCAGCCGGAGGGGAAGGTGCTTCCGTGGAGCCCAGACGGGTGTGCCCGGGACTGTCTGAGATAATGACTGGATAGGTCACCAGCTGTACAAGCCGCCGGCGCGCCAGCGATGGCCTCCATGGGATACAAACGGGGGCGGCCTCCCGTGTTCTACTTCTCTATGATGATGACGGCAGGCGCGGACGTGCTGGACGCCACCTCGTCGACATTCGCGTAGCCGGCTTCTTTCTTTGCATGCATGGTGTGGCGGATGGCGCGCTCGCAGGCACTGGAGGCGGCGATGCACGTGCCGCTGTGCCGGGATGGAGCAATTCTCCACTCCCCCGCGAGCTGGATTCGGGCGGCGAGTTGCTGAACCATGCCCCGGCTTGGGGCGGCAACTGGTTCCGTCGGGCTAAGCGAGGGAGGTGGAGCAGCGAGATGCGTCGCTCGTATCCGGCGGGCTCGGCGGGTCATCCATCCGGCTTTTATGCCGGAGAACCGCTCTTCCGCCTCGTCGGATGCCATCGAAAGAGTGGAGAAAATGGTGAAGGAGGAGATGGGGAGCGGTGGAGTGATGCGATTCTTGCCCGGCATCTGGCCTCATTTAAATAGATGGTGGACGGGAGGAGCTTGTCCGGCGTTGCGTTTAATGTCGGCCCGCTCGTGAACGGACGTGCGGCTGGAGTAGGCTTCCACGCGGGTTTAATGGAGGCGTTTGCATGCGGCGAGGAGGTGTGTTTAGCCAGGCGTGCAGTGGGCGCCACCTCGGCCGGTGCGCCGTTTCAATGGCGAAGACAATGTGACGCCGCGTCCGCCTAAGCCGCATTCAATGTGGAGCATCGTGCTCTATAATGACATGAATGCGGGCAACTGGACGACGTGCGGGAAGCGCGCGTGCCAGGAGGGGGGTTGGGGGGGTAGGCCAGGGTGCTTAGAAGCAGGCGTGATAGTGGTCCGGACTCCCGGACCCCCCTCCCCCTCCCCCGTTTGTCTCGGGAGAAAACACGTCCATACCATTCCACGGACCGATACAGCCCCGTGTTGAATGACTTCGGTGGTCCGGACAACCTTGTCTAAACGCATGCGGGAAGTTTAAGCCCTAAAAATGCGTGAAAAAATGGTGTAGTTTTCTCATAACAATGCTCACAACATTCGGATAAGATAGATGAGCAGAAGTAAATACAGTCGATGTTACCGAAGCCTACAAATCCACGGAACAACTGCAACTGAGCAATCTTCTATATCTAAATAGCTAGCCCCTACTAAGGTATTTCTCTCAGCATGCAAGCATGCCACCTCATCATTCAACATGCATAAAAAAAGACCCACCTCAATATGCAACTATGCATATTAAAAATCCACTACAACATGCATGCATGTAAAATTCCATTTTATTATGTTATTTACATTTAATTCTTATATACTTTCAGAAACTATTGTTTCAAGAATTCATGTTCCATATAATCAAAATCTCATTGAAATATTGCAAACATTTCCGCAACAACGTGTGGGGCATCATCTAGTACCACATAAATTGGTCGACAGTGATACCACGGATAAAGATCACAAAAAAGGAGACAACTCCTCAGTCGATCTGCTGTACCCTTTTCTCGTTTCAGATAGAAGTTCGCCGTTCACGTTTTAGTCGCGACAAGGCTAGGCCACGCACGCCATGGCAGATAGCAACAACTCTGAATAGAGAGCCAGGCAGCAACGTAGCCAGTGCTGTCCTGTAAATCGCGCATCCCATGCTACGGTACCGGCAGAGATTCTCACGTACGCGCCTAGGCCTAGCTCACCGCTCGATCGGTGCTTCGGTGCTGTCTCTGTGGTCCAGAGCGAGCTGGTGACGTGACGGATGCCAAACCAGACGCGGCGCCGCTCGGGTCACACCTTCGTCGCCTGCGACGCCAGCTGAAACTGATCCGGTCACCTCACGTACGTCCCGAAGGCCAAGATAGGTATAAACCCGGAGCTCGATCGGCACACGACAAGCTTACTTGAACCCAAGCACCGTGCTCCAGCCAGTGTCAGTGTGTCACTCGCCACCCCTTCGCGGTCACTTGGAGCTCTGTACAGTCGCTCCATCGTTTTCGATCGACGTTGGGTTCATCGTCGACCCTCATGGCGCCGGGCGGTCTCTTGGGCACGGCGGCGGTGGCCGTGATGGTGTCGCTGGCGGTCCACGTCGCGCTCCACTGCCCCATCCAGCCGCTCCCGTCGCCGCCGTCGCCCGCGCGGCACCCTCCCAATAACCTCCTCCAGGTCA
>NC_041382.1:134480722-134535162 GCF_002162155.2 Triticum dicoccoides | reverse complement strand
CTCGGGGAAGGGCGGCTGAGCGGGCCGGAGGACGTGTACATCGACGCGGCGGCGGGCGGGACGCTGTACACGGCGACGAGGGACGGGTGGCTGGAGAGGATGCAGCCCAACGGGTCGTGGGAGCACTGGCGGTTCGTCGGCGGCACTGACCTGCTCGGGATCGCGCCCTCCGCCGACGGCAGCTTGCTCGTCTGCGACGCTCACAAGGTACGTCACCTCCCCCGGCGCGCGCCCGGCCGGTCGGCTGTTGCATGCGCCGCACTTTTTGGGTGCTTGTGGCCTGTTGCTGGTTGCTACCACACGTGGATGGATGTGCGTGCGGGTGCATGTAAACTACTCTCGCACTCGCAGTAACGGCACTCTCTATTCTGTCGCGTTGTTTGACACACTGCCTACAATTTCACTGTTGGTGTGTGTTTTTTGGCAGGGATTACTGAAAGTCGAGGAGGGTCGCGTGACAATTCTTGCATCTACGGTCGAAGGCTCCACGATCAGGTGACATAACACGTTGGCGTCTTCGGTAACTGACGGCGCAAACTGAATTTCGTTCAATCGTCAGGTTTGCCGACGCGGTGATCGAGGCGTCCGACGGCACGGTCTACTTCAGCGACGGGAGCACCAGGTTCGGCTTCGGCGAGTGGTTCCTCGATTACCTCGAGGCCCGCCCCACCGGCCGGCTCCTCAGGTACGACCCCGGCACCGGCAAGGCGTCCGTGGCGCTCGACAACCTCGCCTTCGCCAACGGCGTCGCCCTGTCGCGGGACGAGTCCTTCCTCGTCGTCTGCGAGACAGCCGGGTGAGCACCTGGGCACGCCCTGCACTTCACTCTACTCACTCTGCAGTCTCAGGCTTGCTGCTGCAGCAGCTCCATCATCAAGTGACCATATAATTCTGTGAGGCGCAGGTTCAGATGCACGAGGCTGTGGCTGAAAGGCGACAAGGCCGGCCAGAAGGAGACCTTCGTCGACAACCTTCCGGGGTCTCCGGACAACATCCATCTAGCACCGGACGGCTCCTTCTGGATCGCCCTTCTCCAGGTCACACTTGCTGCCATCAAGCCGCCCTCGCCTCACCAGCTAGTAGGATATATCGCCGTGAAACAGCAGACATCATCTCATGATTTTTGGTGGTCAACTCAAAATGCAGCTGAGGTCACCATGGATGGACCTGATCACCCGCTGGACCTTGGCCAAGAGAGTCGTCGCGTCGATCCCGGCGCTTCACGAACCCATCAAGGCGACGGCGAAGGGAGCGATGGTGGCTCAGGTGTCGGAGGACGGTGAGATCATCCGTGTGCTCGACGACTCCCAAGGGAAGGTGATCCACTTCATCACTTCCGTGACGGAGTTCGATGGGCACCTCTTCTTGGGAAGCCTTTCCACCAACTTCCTGGGCAAGCTGTCTCTGGCGAAGGTGCCACGGGTGCAGGCGGCAGTTTCATCCTAGACATGTACTCGTACTGTTAGTGTTGCCTGTTATGGTGTAATCATCCATTTCCAGTGGAATAATAAAGATAAGCGGCACTAACCCAGCTGGCAATTTACGTCTTCCTGAATTGGGATGGTCAATCTCCTTGCTGACAAATTGGGCATCGTACAGCTCTGTGCGGAGAGGAGCGACTTGGAGATGATGCTTACAGGGGCGCGAGGACTGAAGGAGGTAGGACATCGCATGTATATTTTGTACCCCGCCCTCTCCACGCAAAGCTTTTTTTACCGCTGCCGGGATGTACCGACAACCTAGCCAATCAGCACATGACACCACATCAAGCACTCATATACGGAAGATGCATTTCACTCATTTCTCTAGATTTGCATGCAATGTATTTTCTGCACTAGGACCCACTATATGTCAGATGAAGGACACATGCATGCGTGACCATCTCTTGCTGACACACAAGTACTTATGAAGCACTCATGCATTTTGTTTTCACTTTGACAGTTTCAATCATGCATATCTTTTAATTTATAGATTTATTTTTAAAACTTATTTTATATTTAAGCTCCCAAGGTCAAGACCTTTACAACAAGTGAAGGAAATATGCTCTAGAGGCAATAATAAAGTTGTTATTTATATTTCCTTATATCATGATAAATGTTTATTATTAATGCTAGATTTGTGTTAACCGGAAACTTAGTACATGCGTGAATACATAGACAAACTGAGTGTCACTAGTATGCCTCTACTTGATTAGCTCGTTAATCAAAGATGGTTAAGTTTCCTAATCATTGACATGAGTTGTCATTTGATCAACGAGATCACACCATTAGAGAATGATGTGATTGACTTGACCCATCCATTAGCTTAGCACGATGATCGTTTAGTTTGTTGCTATTGCTTTGTTCATAACTTATACATGTTTCTATGACTATGAGATTATGCAACTCCCGAATACCGGAGGAACACTTAGTGTGCTATCAAACTTCACAACATAACTGGGTGACTATAAAGATGCTCTACAGGTGTCTCCGATGGTGTTTGTTGAGTTGACATAGATTGATATTAGGATTTGTCACTCCGTGTATCGGAGAGGTATCTCTGGGCCCTCTCGGTAATGCACATCACTATAAGCCTTGCAAGCAATGTGACTAATGAGTTAGTTACGGGATGTTGCATTACGGAACGAGTAAAGAGACTTGCCGGTAATGAGATTGAACTAGGTAGAGATACCGACGATCGAATCTCGGGCAAGTGACATACCGATGACAAAGGGAACAACGTATGTTGTTATGCGGTTTGACCGATAAAGATTGCTACCTCTTGAGCACTGCGTTGGTTTTCCATTAAAAGAGGAAAGGGTGATGCAGTAAAGCAGCGTAAGTATTTTCCTCAGTTTTTGAGAATCAAGGTATCAATCCAGTAGGAGACCACGCGCGAGTCACCTCGTACCTACACACACAAATAAGAACCTCGCAACCAACGTGATAAAGCTGTCTCTGGCGAAGGTGCCACGGGTGCAGGCGACAGTTTCATCCTAGACATGTACTGTTAGTGTTGCCTGTTATGGTGTAATCATCGATTTCCAGTGAAATAATACTAATAAAGATACTCTTAAGGGGCACAAACCCAACTGGCAATTTACTCTTCCTGAATTGGGATGGTCATTTCATCATCTCCTTGCTGACAAATTGGGCATCTTTCGGCTCTGTGCGGAGAGAAGCCACATGGAGATGACCGTGAAGGAGAGCTACGCGAAGATCCAAGCACCATGGGCTGCCGTCGCCAAGGCCGCGAAGGAGAACGACGACGTCTGCCAGCATTGGCAACCTAGCTACCTCCACTTGCATGGGTGGGGGTCGCCCGTGTGTTTAATCTTTATCTTTATCTTTACCTAATAATAAAGCAAATTGGATTTCTTTCGTCCGTCATGGCATTTTTTTAAAAAGTCCCTCTATTTCAGAGAATTCAACCCGCAATCCTGTTTTAAGTTAAAACGAATTGTTATTTTCGTATTTTATACAAAAGTCCCTGTCTTTTCTTGAAATCAACCCGCCGTCAGGATTTAAGTCACACCCGAACCGTTATTTTATATTTTTCGAAAACCCCCTAATATTTTAGGTAATTCATCCGCGGATCATATTTAAGTCAAACAAATGCTTTTTAAAATCATCCATATCTTTTAAACGGTAACTCCGATTTGAACATGTTATATATGAAATTTGATTAGAAAATATGTAGAATATGAATATGAGATTATTTTTACCTATTAAGTATTTTTAAATATTATTTTAGATTATATTTGATTCAAACCAAATGATTTTCTAAATTATCTGTATCTTTTATACCGTAACTTCGATTTCAATATATTATATATGAAATTTTATTAGAAAAATGTGTGGAATCTAAATATAATGTTAATTTTACCTGTTAAATATTTTTAAAATATTGTTATGAAAGCAAATTTATAATTTATAGCGCAAGATCCGTTTTTTTTCATACCGACGGCGATCCAGATTGCAAATAAACATCCCATTATTACCATATAGGGAAAATAAAACATCGATAACTACACATGCATACCTCTAAAAAATATCGCAGGGGAAAACAATAGATTTCTCATCGCGAGAGTGAGAGAAAGTGAGCGAGAGAGAGAGAGAGAGAGAGAGAGAGAGGCGAGAAGGAGAGAGAGACGCCTTAGGATTAACCATATTGAACACATCTTTTTTATTGTTTTGTGTGAACACCGAGGCCATCGCCGGCGAGGATGAGAAGGAGGATAAGTGGCAACATAAATATGATGCCTCACAAAAATAAAGGAAATGGACCTATTGTGGTCTTGAGTGATGGTTGTTGAGTTAACAGTGTGTGTTATGTCTTTTCTCCCGTTGCAACGCACGGGCTCTTTTGCTAGTTATATTAATTAGTATCTATTAGTATTTTAGAGCAATTAGTATCTAGTAATTTAAGTTGGCAGCTATATTTAAAAACAATGTCAATAACGTCATTCTTACATGGCTTTAAGTGTTGTTTAACATCTGGATTTTAAAAAAATAGATTACATCGGGATAGTGATCCTTATCACAAACTTCTGCAAAATCAAAGACGTGTGTGATGTTGCCAAGTATCGCACATGTATTTCTGCCACCTCGTATGTGGTCTAAATTTTTTTGAGATGGGACCCACGAGTTTTCTTTTTTACCACACAAGAGTATTATATTTTCACTATCCGCGATGTGTGTTTCTCTCGCGTCAGTTTTCAGGTTTCGAGCGAAATTTCCAGCAGTCGCGCAATTTCAGTATTTTACCCCTCTCCCCCCACCACCACACCACATTTTAGTATCGTCACCTTTCCCTCTTCCCCTGCTCAATCCCCTACCGTCGCATCCACCTTCGTCCTCTACTGCGGTTTGCCCATGCCTCGCCGATCTAGTCAAGTAAGCCACCGATTGCCATCCCCGCCCCAATCGGATTTGCGTAGACGACGCCTACGAAACACCCTCTTGTTTTCAAATCCTCACCCCCTACTCCAAAGCATCGTTGCCTAAGCCCAACCACATATGGCAGGGAGCTCGACAGGCAGATGGCCAAAATTAGGTTTACCGTGGCCTCAGGGGCAGACGAGGACGAGGTGGTTGTCGTGCGTGCCAACCTTCTGATCCCGGAGGAACACCTCACCGCCTAGACCATCGTGCATGCTACATATCAGCCAGTGGCCATATCTTTTCATATTATGTTGCTGGCTACGACATCGAGCTCGTCGAAAATGATGGCTTGGGGAGGGCTTTGGCCCAGATGAATTGCCCCCCGGTAACGCCTCGGGCTTTACCGATTTGCCATCCTTCCACGCCATTGAGCCCCTTTTGATGTTTTTAAGGACATATTCTGCATCGACGGGTTGGGATCCTCAGCCGCCAGACCAGATCTCATCCATGATGACGAAGAGGGAACCGACTATGAGTGCTCTTCCAAAGAGCTGGAGCCCATCTGTGACAACAAGGAGAAAACCAATGATGTGTTTTCCCGGGGCTCTTTGAAGGGGAGAAAGAGCCATGATTGTATTGCTTGCACAAGAACTCATTCTGCTTCTCAAGCTTGGCTATTTTGATGGGGAACAGAGCAGGAAAATCATAAAATTTCCTACGAACCCGCAGGATCTAATCTAGGAGATGCATAGCAACGAGAGGGGAGTGTGTCTACATACCCTTGTAGACCGAAAGTAGGAGCGTATATAATGCGGTTGATGTAGTCGTACTCTTCGCGATCCAATCATGATCCAATCTGATCTAGCGCCGAACGGACACCTCCGCGTTCAGCACACGTGCGGCTCGATGGCATTTCCTCGATCCAGCAAGCAAGAGAGGAGAAGTAGATGGGATCTCAACCAGCACAAAGGCATGGTGGATATGGTGGTCGTGCAGCGCCCATAAGGCTTCGCCAAACACTGCCGGAACTAATCTGAGGAGAAAACAAAGTTATGAGAGAGGTAGGGCCGCCGCTGGGGCGTGGGAATTGGTATGTTCAGCGCCTTCCTGTCCCCCACTATATATAGGAGGCAATGGTGAGGGCTGGGACGCAGCCCTAGCCCCTCCTCCAAGGAGGGGACGTGGGCCTAGGGAGGTTTCCTCCCTCCCAAGGCACCTAGGGGGGCACCTTCCCCCTTAGGACTCTTCCTCCTCCTCCCTTCTTGGCGCATGGGCCTCTTGGGGCTGGTGCCCCTGGCCCATATAGGCCAAGGTGCACCTCCTACATCCCATGTGGGCCCCTGGAGCAGGTGGGCCCCTGGACCCCTTTCGGCACTCCCGGTACACTATCGATAATGCCCGAAACTTTTCCGGAGACCAAAACATGACTTCCTATATATAAATCTATACATATGAACCATTCTGTAGCTCCTCATGATGTCCGAGATCTCATTCAGTACTCCAACAACATTCAGTTACAAGTGCACATATCCCAATTCTATTCCAGCGTCATCGAACATTAAGCGTGCGGACCCTACGGGTTCAAGAATTACGTAGACATGACCGAGACCCCTATCCGGTCAATAACCAATAGCGGGACCTGGATGCCCATATTGTTTCCACATATTGCACGAAGATCCTTTGACGGGTGAACCACGATGTCACGGATTCAGTTAATCATGTATGCAATTCCCTTTGTCCAGTGATATGTTACTTGCCCGAGATTCGATCGCCGGTATCTTCATACCTAATTCAATCTCGGTGCCGACAAATCTCTTTACTCGTTCCACAATACAAGATCCCGTGACTAACTCATTAGCCACATTTCTTGCAAGCTCTTTATGTTGGGGAACGTAGCAGAATTTTAAAATTTTCTACGCATCACCAAGATCAATCTATGGAGTCATCTAGCAACGACGGAGAGGGGAGTGCATCTACATACCCTTGTAGATCACGCACGGAAGCGTTCAAGAGAACGGGGTTGATGGAGTCGTACTCGTTGTGATCCAAATCACCGATCTAGCGCCGAACGGACGGCACCTCCGCGTTCAACACACGTACGGTTGGGAAGTCGTCTCCTCCAACTTGATCCAACAAGGGGGAAGGAGAGGTTGATGAAGATCCAGCAGCACGATGGCGTGGTGGTGGAAGCAACAGTGATCTCGGCAGGGCTTCGCCAAGCTCAGGGAGAGGGAGCAGTGTCACGGGAGGGAGAGGGAGGCGCCAAGGGCTAGGGTGCGGCTGCCCTCCCTCCCCCACTATATATAGGGTCCCTAGGGGGGGCGCCGGCCCTAGGAGATCCAATCTCCAAGGGGGGGCGGCCAAGGGGGTGGCTTGCCCCCCAAGCCAAGCGGGGCGCCCCCCACCCCTAGGGTTTCCAACCCTAGGCGCAGGGGGAGGCCCAAGGGGGGCGCACCAGCCCACTAGGGGATGGTTCCCCTCCCACTTCAGCCCATGGGGCCCTCTGGGATAGGTGGCCCCACCCGGTGGACCCCCGGGACCCTTCCGGCGGTCCCGGTACAATACCGAGTACCCCCGAAACTGTCCCCATGGCCGAAACTTGACTTCCTATATATAAATATTCACCTCCGGACCATTCCGGAACTCCTCGTGACGTCCGGGATCTCATCCAGGACTCAGAACAACTTTTGGGTTACCGTATACTAATATCTCAACAACCCTAGCATCACCGAACCTTAAGTGTGTAGACCCTACGGGTTCGGGAGACACGCAGACATGACCGACTCGACTCTCCGGTTAATAACCAACAGCGGGATCTGGATACCCATGTTGGCTCCCACATGCTCCTCGATGATCTCATCGGATGAACCACGATGTCGAGGATTCAATCAATCCGTATACAATTCCCTTTGTCGATCGGTACGTTACTTGCCCGAGACTCGATCGTCGGTATCCCAATACCTCGTTCAATCTCGTTACCGGCAAGTCACTTTACTCGCACTGTAATGCATGATCCCGCGATCAACCACTTGGTCACATTGAGCTCATTAGGATGATATATTATCGAGTGGGCCCAGAGATACCTCTCCGTCATACGGAGTGACAAATCCTAGTCTCGATTCGTGCCAACCCAACAGACACTTTCGGAGATACCTGTAGTGTACCTTTATAGTCATCCAGTTACGTTGTGACGTTTGGCACACCCAAAGCACTCCTACGGTATCTGGGAGTTGCACAATCTCATGGTCTAAGGAAATGATACTTGACATTCGGAAAAGCTATAGCAAACGAACTACACGATCTTTGAGCTATGCTTAGGATTGGGTCTTGTCCATCACATCATTCTCCTAATGATGTGATCCCGTTATCAATGACATCCAATGTCCATAGTCAGGAAACCATGACTATCTTTTGATCAACGAGCTAGTCAACTAGAGGCTCACTAGGGACGTGTTGTGGTCTATGTATTCACACATGTATTACGATTTCCGGATAACACAATTATAGCATGAACAATAGACAATTATCATGAACAAAGAAATATAATAATATCCATTTTATTATTGCCTCTAGGGCATATTTCCAACAGTCTCCCACTTGCACTAGAGTCAATAGTCTAGTTACATTGTGATGAATCGAACACCCATGCAGTTCTGGTGTTGATCATATTTTGCTCTAGGGAGAGGTTTAGTCAACGGATCTGCCACATTCAGGTCTGTATGTACTTTACAAATATCTATGTCTCCATTTTGAACACTTTCACGAATGAGTTGAAGCGACGCTTGATATGCCTGGTCTTCCTGTGGAACCTGGGCTCCTTGGCAAGGGCAATAGCTCCAGTGTTGTCACAGAAGAGAGTCATCGGGCCCGACGCATTGGGTATGACTCCTAGGTCGGTAATTGTTGGGGAACGTTGCAGAAAACAAAATTTTTCCTACGGTTTCACCAAGATCCATCTATGAGTTCATCTAGCAACGAGTGATTGGTTTGCATCAACATACCTTTGTAGATCACGCGCGGAAGCGTTCAAAGAACGGGGATGAGGGAGGTGTACTCGACGTGATTCAAATCACCGGAGATCCTAGCGCCGAACGGACGGCACCTCTGCGTTCAACACACGTACGGTCACGTAACGTCTCCTCCTTCTTGATCCAGCAAGGGGGAAGGAGAGGTTGAGGAAGATGGCTCCAGCAGCAGCACGACGGCGTGGTGGTGGTAGAGCTATAGTACTCCGGCAGGGCTTCGCCAAGCTCTATGGAGGAGGAGGAGGTGTTGGAGAGGGAGAGGGAGGCACCAAAGGCGTGGGGTTAGAAGTCCTCCATCTCCCCACTATATATAAGAGGGCCTAGGGGGGCGCCGGCCCTAGGAGATCCAATCTCCTAGGGGGCGGCGGCCAAGGGAGGAATCCCTCCTCCCCAAGGCACCTAGGAGGTGCCTTCCCCCTTTGGGACTCTTCCCTTCTTGAACCCTAGGCGCATGGGCCTCTTGGGGCTGGTGCCCTTGGCCCATACAGGCCAAGGCGCACCCCCTACAGCCCATGTGGCCCCCGGGGGTAGGTGGCCCCACCCGGTGGACCCCCGGGACCCTTCCGGTGGTCCCAGTACAATACCGGTGACCCCGAAACTTGTCCCGATGGCCGAAATAGCACTTCCTATATATAATTCTTTACCTCCGGACCATTCCGGAACTCCTCGTGACGTCCGGGATCTCATCCGGGACTCCGAACAACATTAGGGTTACTGCATATACATATCCCTACAATCCTAGCGTCACCGAACCTTAAGTGTGTAGACCCTACGGGTTCGGGAGACATGTAGACATGACCGAGATCGCTCTCCGGTCAATAACCAACAGCGGGATCTGGATACCCATGTTGGCTCCCACATGCTCCTCGATGATCTCATCGGATGAACCATGATGTCGAGGATTCAAGAAACCCCGTATACAATTCCCTTCGTCAATCGGTATGTTACTTGCCCGAGATTCGATCGTCGGTATCCCAATACCTCGTTCAATCTTGTTACCGGCAAGTCACTTTACTCGTACCGTAATGCATGATCCCGTGATCAGACACTTGGTCACTTTGAGCTCATTATGATGATGCATTACCGAGTGGGCCCAGTGATACCTCTCCATCATACGGAGTGACAAATCCCAGTCTTGATCCGTGTCAACCCAACAGACACTTTCGGAGATACTCGTAGTATACCTTTATAGTCACCCAGTTACGTTGTGACGTTTGGTACACCCAAAGCACTCCTATGGTATCCGGGAGTTACACGATCTCATGGTCTAAGGAAAGGATACTTGACATTGGAAAACCTCTAGCAAACGAACTATACGATCTTATGCTATGTTTAGGATTGGGTCTTGTCCATCACATCATTCTCCTAATGATGTGATCTCGTTATCAATGACATCCAATGTCCATAGTCAGGAAACCATGACTATCTGTTGATCAACGAGCTAGTCAACTAGAGGCTTACTAGGGACATGTTGGTGTCTATTATTCACACACGTATTACAATTTCCGGATAACACAATTATAGCATGAATAAAGACAATTATCATGAACAAGGAAATATAATAATAATGCTTTTATTATTGCCTCTAGGGCATATTTCCAACAGTCTCCCACTTGCACTAGAGTCAATAATCTAGTTACATTGTGATGAATAGAACACCCATGGAATTCTGGTGTTGATCATGTTTTGCTCTAGGGAGAGGTTTAGTCAACGGATCTGCTACATTCAGGTCCGTATGTACTTTACAAATATCTATGTCTCCATCTTGAACATTTTCATGAATGGAGATGAAGTGACGCTTGATGTGCCTTGTCTTCTTGTGAAACCTGGGCTCCTTGGCAAGTGCAATAGCTCCAGTGTTGTCACAGAAGAGTTTGATTGGCCCCGACGCATTGGGTATGACTCCTAGGTCGGTGATGAACTCCTTCACCCAAATTGCTTCATGTGCTGCCTCTGAGGCTGCCATGTACTCCGCTTCACATGTAGATCCTGCCACGACGCTCTGCTTGCAACTGCACCAGCTTACTGCCCCACCATTCAAAATATACACGTATCCGGTTTGTGACTTAGAGTCATCCAGATCTGTGTCGAAGCTAGCATCAACGTAACCCTTTACGACGAGCTCTTCATCACCTCCATAAACGAGAAACATTTCCTTAGTCCTTTTTAGGTACTTCAGGATATTCTTGACCGCTGTCCAGTGTTCCTTGCCGGGATTACTTTGGTACCTTCCTACCAAACTTACGGCAAGGTTTACATCAGGTCTGGTACACAGCATGGCATACATAATAGAACCTATGGCTGAGGCATAGGGGATGACGCTCATCTCTTCTATATCTTCTGCCGTGGTCGGACATTGAGCTGAGCTCAATTTCACACTTTGTAACACAGGCAAGAACCCCTTCTTAGACTGATTCATATTGTATTTCTTCAATATCTTATCAAGGTATGTGCTTTGTGAAAGACCTATGAGGCGTCTCGATCTATCTCTATAGATCTTGATGCCTAATATATAAGCAGCTTCTCCAAGGTCCTTCATTGAAAAACTCTTATTCAAGTAGGCCTTAATGCTGTCCAAGAGTTCTATATCATTTCCCATCAAAAGTATGTCATGTACATATAGTATGAGAAATGCTACAGAGCTCCCACTCACTTTCTTGTAAACACAGGCTTCTCCATAAGTCTGCGTAAACCCAAACGCTTTGATCATCTCATCAAAGCGAATGTTCCAACTCCGAGATGCTTGCACCAGCCCATAAATCGAGCGTTGGAGCTTGCACACCTTGTCAGAATTCTTAGGATCGACAAAACCTTCCGGCTGCATCATATACAATTCTTCCTTAAGGAAACCATTAAGGAATGCCGTTTTGACGTCCATTTGCCATATCTCATAATCATAGAATGCGGCAATTGCTAACATGATTCGGACGGACTTTAGCTTCGGTACCGGTGAGAAAGTCTCATCGTAGTCAACCCCTTGAACTTGTCGATAACCCTTAGCGACAAGCCGAGCTTTATAGATGGTCACATTACCATCCGCGTATGTCTTCTTCTTAAAGATCCATTTATTTTCTATGGCTCGCCGCTCAACGGGCAAGTCAGTCAAAGTCCATACTTTGTTTTCATACATGGATCCTATCTCGGATTTCATGGCTTCTAGCCATTTGTCAGAATCCGGGCCCGCCATCGCTTCTTCATAGTTTGAAGGTTCACCGTTGTCTAACAACATAATTTCAAAGAAAGGGTTGCCATACCACTCTGGTGCGGAACGTGTCCTTGTGGACCTTCAAATTTCAGTAGGAGCTTGATCAGAAGTATCTTGATCATCATCATTAACTTCCTCTCTAGTCGGTGCAGGCACCTCAGGGACATTTTCTTGAGTTGCGCCATTTTCCGGTTCAAGAGGTAATACTTCATCAAGTTCTACTTTCCTCCCACTTACTTCTTTCGAGAGAAACTCTTTCTCTAAAAAGGATCCATTCTTGGCAACAAAGATCTTGCCTTCGGATCTGAGGTAGAAGGTATACCCAATAGTTTCCTTAGGGTATCCTATCAAAACACATTTTTCCGACTTGGGTTCGAGCTTTTCAGGTTGAAGTTTCTTGACATAAGCATTGCATCCCCAAACTTTTAGAAACGACAACTTAGGTTTCTTCCCAAACCATAATTCATACGGTGTTGTCTCAACAGATTTCGACGGAGCCCTATTTAAAGTGAATGCGGCAGTCTCTAAAGCATAGCCCCAAAAAGATAGCGGTAAATCGGTAAGAGACATCATAGATCGCACCATATCTAATAGAGTGCGATTACGATGTTCGGACACACCATTACGCTGAGGTGTTCCAGGCGGCGTGAGCTGTGAAACTATTCCACATTTTCTTAAGTGTGTGCCAAACTCATGACTCAAGTATTCTCCTCCACGATCTGATCGCAGGAACTTGATTTTCCTGTCACGTTGATTCTCAACCTCACTCTGAAATTCCTTGAACTTTTCAAAGGTCTCAGACTTGTGTTTCATTAAGTAGACATACCCATATCTACTCAAGTCATCAGTGAGGGTGAGAACATAATGATAGCCACCGCGAGCCTCAACACTCATTGGACCACACACATCAGTATGTATGATTTCCAATAAGTTGGTTGCTCGCTCCATTGTTCCTGAGAATGGAGTCTTGGTCATTTTACCAATGAGGCATGGTTCGCACGTGTCAAATGATTCGTAATCAAGAGACTCTAAAAGTCCATCAGCATGGAGCTTCTTCATGCGTTTGACACCTATGTGACCAAGGCGGCAGTGCCACACGTATGTGGAGCTATCATTATCAATTTTACATCTTTTGGTACTCACACTATGAACATGTGTAGCATTACGCTCGAGATTCATTAAGAATAAACCATTCACCATCGGAGCATGACCATAAAACATATCTCTCATATAAATAGAATAACCATTATTCTCGGATTTAAATGAGTAGCCATCTCGAATTAAACGAGATCCTGATACAATGTTCATGCTCAAAGCTGGCACTAAATAACAATTATTAAGGTTTAAAACTAATCCCGAAGGCAAATGTAGAGGTAGCGTGCCGACGGCGATCACATTGACCTTGGAACCATTCCCGACGCGCATCGTCACCTCGTCCTTTGCCAGTCTCCGCTTATTCCGCAGCTCCTGCTTTGAGTTACAAATGTGAGCAACCGCACCGGTATCAAATACCCAGGAGCTACTACGAATACTGGTAAGGTACACATCAATTACATGTATATCACATATACCTTTTGTTTTGCCGGCCTTCTTGTCCGCTAAGTATTTGGGGCAGTTCCGTTTCCAGTGACCACTTCCCTTGCAATAAAAGCACTCAGTCTCGGGCTTGGGTCCATTCTTTGGCTTCTTCCTGGCAGCTTGCTTGCCGGGTGCGGCAACTCCCTTGCCGTCCTTCTTGAAGTTCTTCTTACCCTTGCCTTTCTTGAACTTAGTGGTTTTATTCACCATCAACACTTGATGTTCCTTTTTGACTTCTACCTCTGCTGATTTCAGCATTGCAAATACCTCAGGAATGGTCTTTTCCATCCCTTGCATATTGAAGTTCATCACAAAGCTCTTGTAGCTTGGTGGAAGCGACTGGAGGATTCTGTCAATGACCGCGTCATCCAGGAGATTAACTCCCAGCTGAGTCAAGCGGTTATGTAACCCAGACATTGTGAGTATGTTCTCACTGACAGAACTATTTTCCTCCATCTTACAGCTGAAGAACTTGTCGGAGACTTCATATCTCTCGAATCGGGCATGAGCTTGAAAAACCATTTTCAGCTCTTCGAACATCTCGTATGCTCCGTGTCTCTCAAAACGTTTTGGAGCCCCAGTTCTAAGCTGTAAAGCATGCCGCACTGAACGAGGGGGTAATCATCAGCACTTTTCTGCCAAGCGTTCATAACGTCTTGGTTCTGTGGGACGGGAGGGTCACCTAGCGGTGCTTGTAGGACATAATCTTTCTTGGCAGCTATGAGGATGATCCTCAGGTTCTGGACCCAGTCCGTGTAGTTGCTGCCATTGTCTTTCAGCTTGGTTTTCTCTAGGAACGTGTTGAAGTTGAGGACTACGTTGGCCATTTGATCTACAAGACATATTGTAAAGATTTTTAGACTAAGTTCATGATAATTAAGTTCATCTAATCAAATTAATCAATGAACTCCCACTTAGATAGACATCCCTCTAGTCATCTAAGTATAACATGATCTGAGTTAACTAGGCCGTGTCCGATCATCATGTGAGACGGACTAGTCAACATCGGTGAACATCTTCATGTTGATCGTATCTTCTATACGACTCATGCTCGACCTTTCAGTCTTCTATGTTCTGAGGCCATGTCTGTACATGCTAGGCTCGTCAAGTCAACCTAAGTGTTTGCATGTGTAAATCTGTCTTACACCCGTTGTATGTGAACGTTAGAATCTAACACCCGATCATCACGTGGTGCTTCGAAACAACATACTGTCGCAACGGTGCACAGTTAGGGGGAACACTTTCTTGAAATTATTATGAGGGATCATCTTATTTACTACCGTCGTTCTAAGTAAACAAGATGCAAAACATGATAAACATCACATGCAACCAAATAATAATAGTGACATGATATGGCCAATATCACATAGCTCCTTTGATCTCCATCTTGGGGCTCCATGATCATCTTGTCACCGGCATGACACCATGATCTCTATCATCATGATCTCCATCATCGTGTCTCCATGAAGTTGCTCGCCAACTATTACTTCTACTACTACGGCTAACGCGTTTCGCAATAAAGTAAAGTAATTTACATGGCGTTTCTCAATGACACGCAGGTCATACAAAAAATAAAGACAACTCCTATGGCTCCTGCCAGTTGTCATACTCATCGACATGCAAGTCGTGATTCCTATTACAATAGCATGAACATCTCATACATCACATATATATCATTCATCATTCATCACAACTTTGGCCATATCATATCACAAAGCACTTGCTGCAAAAACAAGTTAGACGTCCTCTAATTGTTGTTGCAAGTTTTACGTGGCTGAAATAGGGTTCTAGAAAGAACGTTTTCTTACCTACGTGAAAGCCACAACGTGATTTGTCAACTTCTATTTACCCTTCATAAGGACCCTTTTCATCGAATCCGCTCCAACTAAAGTGGGAGAGACAGACACCCGCCAGCCACCTTATGCAACTAGTGCATGTTAGTCAGTGGAACCGGTCTCACGTAAGCGTACGTGTAAGGTTGGTCCGGGCCGCTTCATCCCACAATACCGCTGAAGCAAGATAAGACTAGTAGCGGCAAGAAAGTTGACAACATCTACGCCCACAAAAAATTTGTGTTCTACTCGTGCAAGAGAACTACGCATAGACCTAGCTCATGATGCCACTGTTGGGGAACGTTGCAGAAAACAAAATTTTTCCTACGGTTTCACCAAGATCCATCTATGAGTTCATCTAGCAACAAGTGATTGGTTTGCATCTACATACCTTTGTAGATCACGCGCGGAAGCGTTCAAAGAACGGGGATGAGGAAGGTGTACTCTACGTGATTCAAATCACCGGAGATCCTAGCGCCAAACGGACGGCACCTCCGCGTTCAACACACGTATGGTCAGCGTAACGTCTCCTCCTTCTTGATCCAGCAAGGGGGGAAGGAGAGGTTGAGGAAGATGGCTCCAGCAGCAGCACGACGGCGTGGTGGTGGTAGAGCTGTAGTACTCCGGCAGGGCTTCGCCAAGCTCTATGGAGGAGGAGGAGGTGTTGGAGAGGGAGAGGGAGGCACCAAAGGCGTGGGGTTAGAAGTCCTCCATCTCCCCACTATATATAGGAGGGCCTAGGGGGGGCGCCGGCCCTAGGAGATCCAATCTCCTAGGGGGGCGGCGGCCAAGGGAGGAATCCCTCCTCCCCAAGGCACCTAGGAGGTGCCTTCCCCCTTTGGGACTCTTCCCTTCTTGAACCCTAGGCGCATGGGCCTCTTGGGCTGGTGCCCTTGGCCCATACAGGCCAAGGCGCACCCCCTACAGCCCATGTGGCCCCCGGGGACAGGTGGCCCCACCCGGTGGACCCTCGGGACCCTTCCGGTGGTCCCGGTACAATACCGGTGACCCCGAAACTTGTCCCGGTGGCCTAAATAGCACTTGCTATATATAATTCTTTACCTCCGGACCATTCCGGAACTCCTCGTGACGTCCGGGATCTCATCCGGTACTCCGAAAAACATTCGGGTTACTGCATATACATATCCCTACAACCCTAGCGTCACCAAACCTTAAGTGTATAGACCCTACGGGTTCGGGAGACATGTAGACATGACCGTGATCGCTCTCCGGTCAATAACCAACAGCGGGATCTGGATACCCATGTTGGCTCCCACATGCTCCTCGATGATCTCATCGGATGAACCACGATGTCGAGGATTCAAGCAACCCCGTATACAATTCCCTTCGTCAATCGGTATGTTACTTGCCCGAGATTCGATCGTCGGTATCCCAATACCTCGTTCAATCTCGTTACCGGCAAGTCACTTTACTCATACCGTAATGCATGATCCCGTGATCAGACACTTGGTCACTTTGAGCTCATTATGATGATGCATTACCGAGTGGGCACAGTGATACCTCTCCATCATACGGAGTGACAAATCCCAGTCTTGATCCGTGTCAACCCAACAGACACTTTCGGAGATACTCGTAGTATACCTTTATAGTCACCCAGTTACGTTGTGACGTTTGGTACACCCAAAGCACTCCTACGGTATCCGGGAGTTACACGATCTCATGGTCTAAGGAAAGGATACTTGACATTGGAAAAACTCTAGCAAACGAACTATACGATCTTATGCTATGTTTAGGATTGGGTCTTGTCCATCACATCATTCTCCTAATGATGTGATCTCGTTATCAATGACATCCAATTTCCATAGTCAGGAAACCATGACTATCTGTTGATCAACGAGCTAGTCAACTAGAGGCTTACTAGGGACATGTTGGTGTCTATTATTCACACATGTATTACGATTTCCGGATAACACAATTATAGCATGAATAAAGACAATTATCATGAACAAGGAAATATAATAATAATGCTTTTATTATTGCCTCTAGGGCATATTTCCAACAGTAATGAACTCCTTCACCCAGATTGCCTCTTGTGCTGCCTCCGAGGCTGCCATGTACTCCGCTTCACATGTAGATCCCGCCACAACGCTTTGCTTGCAACTGCACCAGCTTACTGCCCCACCATTCAAAATATACACGTATCCGGTTTGTGACTTAGAGTCATCCAGATCTGCGTCAAAGCTAGCATCGACGTAACCCTTTACGACGAGCTCTTCGTCACCTCCATAAACGAGAAACATATCCTTAGTCCTTTTCAGGTACTTCAGGATATTCTTGACCGCTGTCCAGTGTTCCATGCCGGGATTGCTTTGGTACCTTCCTACCAAACTTACGGCAAGGTTTACATCAGGTCTGGTACACAGCATAGCATAAATGATAGACCCTATGGCCGAGGCATAGGGGACGACACTCATCTTTTCTCTATCTTTTGTCGTGGTCGGGATTGAGCCGTGCTCAATCTCGTACCTTGCAATACAGGCAAGAACTCCTTCTTTGAATGATCCATTTTGAACTTCTTCAATATCTTGTCAAGGTACGTACTCTGTGAAAGACCAATGAGGCGGCTCGATCTATCTCTATAGATCTTGATGCTAATATATAAGCAGCTTCTCTAAGATCCTTCATTGAAAAACACTTGTTCAAGTAGGCCTTTATGCTTTCCAAGAATTCTATATCATTTCCCATCAACAGTATGTCATCCACATACAATATGAGAAATGCTACAGAGCTCCCACTCACTTTCTTGTAAATGCAGGCTTCTCCATAAGTCTGCATAAACCCAAACGCTTTGATCATCTCATCAAAATGAATATTCCAACTCCGAGATGCTTGCACCAGCCCATAAATCGAGCGTTGGAGCTTGCACACCTTGTCAGCATTCTTAGGATCGACAAAACCTTCCGGCTGCATCATATACAATTCTTCCTTAAGGAAACCATTAAGGAATGCCGTTTTGACGTCCATTTGACATATCTCATAATCATAGAATGCGGCAATTGCTAACATGATTCGGACGGACTTCAGCTTCGCTACGGGTGAGAAAGTCTCATCGTAGTCAACCCCTTGAACTTGTCGATAACCCTTAGCGACAAGACGAGCTTTATAGATGGTTATGTCACCATCCGCGTCTGTCTTGTTCTTAAAGATCCATTTATTTTCTATGGCTCGCCGATCATCGGGCAAGTCAGTCAAAGTCCATACTTCGTTTCCATACATGGCTCCTATCTCGGATTTCATGGCTTCCAGCCATTTGTCGAAATCTGGGCCCGCCATCGCTTCTTCATAGTTCGAAGGTTCACCGTTGTCTAACAACATGATTTCCAAGACAGGGTTGTCGTACCACTCTGGTGCGGAACGTGTTCTTGTGGACCTATGAAGTTCAGTAGCAACTTGATCTGAAGTTTCATGATCATCATCATTAACTTCCTCTCTAGTCGGTGCAGGCACCTCAGGAACAATTTCCTGAGCTGCGCCACTCTCCGGTTCAAGAGGTAATACTTCATCAAGTTCTACTTTCCTCCCACTTATTTCTTTTGAGAGAAACTCTTTCTCTAGAAAGGATCCATTCTTCGCAATAAAGATCTTGCCTTTGGATCTGAGGTAGAAGGTATACCCAATAGTTTCTTTAGGGTATCCTATGAAGACGCATTTTTCTGATTTGGGTTCGAGCTTTTCAGGTTGAAGTTTCTTGACATAAGCATCGCATCCCCAAACTTTTAGAAACGACAGCTTAGGTTTCTTCCCAAACCATAATTCATACGGTGTCGTCTCTACAGATTTTGATGGAGCCCTATTTAAAGTGAATGCGGCAGTCTCTAAAGCATAGCCCCAAAATGACAGTGGTAAATAGGTAAGAGACATCATAGATCGCACCATATCCAATAGAGTGCGATTACGACGTTCGGACACACCATTACGCTGAGGTGTTCCAGGCGGCGTGAGTTGTGAAACTATTCCACATTTCCTTAAGTGTGTGCCAAATTCGTGAATCAAGTATTCTCCCCCACGATCTGATCGCAAGAACTTGATTTTCTTGTCACATTGATTCTCAACCTCACTCTGAAATTCCTTGAACTTTTCAAAGGTCTCAGACTTGTGTTTCATTAAGTAGACATACCCGTATCTACTCAAGTCGTCAGTGAGGGTGAGAACATAACGATAGCCACCGCGAGCCTCAACACTCATTGGACCGCACACATCAGTATGTATGATTTCCAATAAGTTGGTTGCTCGCTCCATTGTTCCTGAGAACGGAGTCTTGGTCATTTTACCCATGAGGCATGGTTCGCACGTGTCAAATGATTCGTAATTAAGAGACTCCAAAAGTCCATCTGCATGGAGCTTCTTCATGCGTTTGACACCTATGTGACCAAGGCGGCAGTGCGACAAGTATGTGGGACTATCATTATCAACCTTACATCTTTTGGTATTCACACTATGAATATGTGTAACATTACGCTCGAGATTCATTAAGAATAAACCATTCACCAGCGGAGCATGACCATAAAACATATCTCTCATATAAATAGAACAACCATTATTCTCGGATTTAAATGAGTAGCCATCTCGAATTAAACGAGATCCTGATACAATGTTCATGCTCAAAGCTGGCACTAAATAACAATTATTGAGGTTTAAAACTAATCCCGTAGGTAAATGTAGAGGCAGCGTGCCGACGGTGATCACATCGACCTTGTAGCCATTCCCGACGTGCATCGTCACCTCGTCCTTTGCTTGTCTCCGCTTATTCCGCAGCTCCTGCTTTGAGTTACAAATGTGAGAAACCGCACCGGTATCAAATACCCAGGAGCTACTACGAATACTGGTAAGGTACACATCAATTACATGTATATCACATATACCTTTTGTTATGCCGGCCTTCTTGTCCGCTAAGTATTTGGGGCAGTTCTGTTTCTAGTGACCACTTCCCTTGCAATAAAAGCACTCAGTCTCGGGCTTGGGTCCATTCTTTGGCTTCTTCCTGGCAGCTTGCTTGCCGGGTGCGGCAACTCCCTTGCCGTCCTTCTTGAAGTTCTTCTTACCCTTGCCTTTCTTGAACTTAGTGGTTTTATTCACCATCAACACTTGATGTTCCTTTTTGACTTCTACCTCTGCTGATTTCAGCATTGCAAATACCTCAGGAATGGTCTTTTCCATCCCCTGCATATTGAAGTTCATCACAAAGCTCTTGTAGCTTGGTGGAAGCGACTGGAGGATTCTGTCAATGACCGCGTCATCCGGGAGATTAACCCCCAGCTGAGTCAAGCGGTTATGCAACCCAGACATTTTGAGTATGTGCTCACTAACAGAACTATTTTCCTCCATCTTACAACTGAAGAACTTGTCGGAGACTTCATATCTCTCGACCCGGGCATGAGCTTAGAAAACCATTTTCAGCTCTTCAAACATCTCATATGCTCCGTGTCTCTCAAAACGCTTTTGGAGCCCCAGTTCTAAGCTGTAAAGCATGCCGCACTGAACGAGGGAGTAATCATCAGCACGTGACTGCCAAGCGTTCATAATGTCTTGGTTCTTTGGGATGGGTGCGTCACCTAGCGGTGCTTCTAGGACATAATCTTTCTTGGCAGCTATGAGGGTGATCCTCAGGTTCCGGACCCAGTCCGTATAGTTGCTACCATCATCTTTCAGCTTGGTTTTCTCTAGGAACGCGTTGAAGTTGAGGGCAACATTAGCATGGGCCATTTGATCTACAAGACATAGTGTAAAGATTTTAGACTAAGTTCATGATAATTAAGTTCATCTAATCAAATTATTCAATGAACTCCCACTCAGATAGACATCCCTCTAGTCATCTAAGTGAAACATGATCCGAGTCAACTAGGCCGTGTCCGATCATCACGTGAGACGGACTAGTCAACATCGATGAACATCTTCATGTTGATCGTATCTTCTATACGACTCATGCTCGACCTTCCGGTCTTCTGTGTTCCGAGGCCATTTCTGTACATGCTAGGCTCGTCAAGTCAACCTAAGTGTATTGCCTGTGTAAATCTGGCTTACACCAGTTGTATTCGAACGTTAGAATCTATCACACCCGATCATCATGTGGTGCTTTGAAACAACGAACCTTCGCAAGGGTGCACAGTTAGGGGGAACACTTTCTTGAAATTATTACGAGGGATCATCTTATTCAAGCTAACGTCGTTCTAAGCAAATAAGATGTAAAACATGATAAACATCACATGCAATCAAATAGTGACATGATATGGCCAATATCATTTGCTCCATTTGATCTCCATCTTCGGGGCTCCATGATCATCGTTGTCACCGGCATGACACCATGATCTCCATCATCATGATCTCCATCATCGTGTCTTCTTGAAGTTGTCTCGTCATCTATTACTTCTACTACTATGGCTAACGCTTTAGCGATAAAGTAAAGTAATTACATGATGTTTATGTTGACACGCAGGTCATAAATAAATAAAGACAACTCCTATGGCTTCTGCCGGTTGTCATACTCATCGACATGCAAGTCGTGATTCCTATTACAAGAACATGATCAATCTCATACATCACATATATCATTCATCACATCCTTTTGGCCATATCACATCACACGGCACATGCTGCAAAAACAAGTTAGACGTCCTCTAATTGTTGTTGCAAGTTTTTACATGGCTGCTATAGG
This sequence comes from Triticum dicoccoides, assembly GCF_002162155.2. Classification (NCBI taxonomy): domain Eukaryota; kingdom Viridiplantae; phylum Streptophyta; class Magnoliopsida; order Poales; family Poaceae; genus Triticum; species Triticum dicoccoides. Next base: position 134,512,987 of record NC_041382.1, on the reverse strand, counting down.
TTTCTAGCAAGAACGTTTCTTACCTACGCCAAAACCACAACGTGATATGCCAATTTCTATTTACCCTTCATAAGGACCCTTTTCATCGAATCCGATCCGTCTAAAGTGGGAGAGACAGACACCCGCCAGCCACCTTATGCAACTAGTGCATGTCAATCGGTGGAACCAGTCTCACGTAAGCGTACGTGTAAGGTCGGTCCGGGCCGCTTCATCCCACGATGCTGCCGAATCAAGGTAAGACTAGTAACGGCAAGCAAATTGACAATATCGACGCCCACAACTGCTTTGTGTTCTACTCGTGCATAGAAACTACGCATAGACCTAGCTCATGATGCCACTATTGGGGAACGTAGCAGAATTTTAAAATTTTCTATGCATCACCAAGATCAATCTATGGAGTCATCTAGCAACGAGGGAGAGGGGAGTGCATCTACATACCCTTGTAGATCGCGCGCGGAAGCGTTCAAGAGAACGGGGTTGATGGAGTCGTACTCGCCGTGATCCAAATCACCGATGACCTAGCGCCGAACGGACGGCACCTCCGCGTTCAACACACGTACGGTTGGGAAGACGTATCCTCCAACTTGATCCAGCAAGGGGGAAGGAGAGGTTGATGAAGATCCAGCAGCACGACGGCGTGGTGGTGGAAGCAACGGTGATCTCGGCAGGGCTTCGCCAAGCTCAGGGAGAGGGAGGAGTGTCACGGGAGGGAGAGGGAGGCGCCAGGGGCTAGGGTGCGGCTGCCCTCCCTCCCCCACTATATATAGGGTCCCTAGGGGGGGCACTGGTCCTAGGAGATCCAATCTCCAAGGGGGGCGGCGGCCAAGGGGGTGGCTTGCCCCCCAAGCCAAGCGGGGCGCCCCCCACCCCTAGGGTTTCCAACCCTAGGCGCAGGGGGAGGCCCAAGGGGGGCGCACCAGCCCACTAGGGGCTGGTTCCCCTCCCACTTCAGCCCATGGGGCCCTCCGGGATAGGTGGCCCCACCCGGTGGACCCCCGGGACCCTTCCGGTGGTCCCGGTACAATACCGAGTACCCCCGAAACTTTCCCGATGGCCGAAACTTGACTTCCTATATATAAATCTTCACCTCTAGACCATTCCGGAACTCTTCAGGATGTCCGGGATCTCATCCGGGACTCCGAACAACTTTCGGGTTACCGTATACTAATATCTCAACAACCCTAGCGTCACCGAACCTTAAGTGTGTAGACCCTACGGGTTCGGGAGACACGCAGACATGACCGAGACGACTCTCCGGTCAATAACCAACAGAGGGATCTGGATACCCATGTTGGCTCCCACATGCTCCTTGATGATCTCATCGGATGAACCATGATGTCGAGGATTCAATCAATCCGTATACAATTCCCTTTGTCAATCGGTACGTTACTTGCCCGAGACTCGATCGTCGGTATCCCAATACCTCATTCAATCTCGTTACCGGCAAGTCACTTTACTCGTACCGTAATGCATGATCCCGTGATCAACCACTTGGTCACATTGAGCTCATTATGATGATGCATTACCGAGTGGGCCCAGAGATACCTCTCCGTCATACGGAGTGACAAATCCGAGTCTCGATTCGTGCCAACCCAACAGACACTTTCGGAGATACCTGTAGTGTACCTTTATAGTCACCCAGTTACGTTGTGACGTTTGGCACACCCAAAGCACTCCTACGGTATCCGGGAGTTGCACAATCTCATGGTCTAAGGAAATGATACTTGACATTCGGAAAAGCTATAGCAAACGAACCACACGATCTTTGAGCTATGCTTGGGATTGGGTCTTGTCCATCACATCATTCTCCTAATGATGTGATCCCGTTATCAATGACATCCAATGTCCATAGTCAGGAAACCATGACTATCTTTTGATCAACGAGCTAGTGAACTAGAGGCTCACTAGGGACGTGTTGTGGTCTATGTATTCACACATGTATTACGATTTCCGGATAACACAATTATAGCATGAACAATAGACAATTATCATGAACAAAGAAATATAATAATAACCATTTTATTATTGCCTCTAGGGCATATTTCCAACACTTTATGATGTTGTATTACTGAGAGGACCCTGAGATATCTCTCCGTCATACGGAGTGAGAAATCCCAGTCTCGATCCATGCCAACCGAGCAGATACTTGCAGAGATACTTGTAGAGCACCTATATGATCACCTAGTTACGAAGTGACACACAAGGCATTCCTCCGGTATCCGGGAGTTGCATGATCTCATGGTCTTAGGAATAGATACTTGACATGAAGAAAGTTGTAGTTGAAGGAAATATGCCCTAGAGGCAATAATAAAGTTGTTATTTATATTTTCTTATATCATGATAAATGTTTATTATTCATGCTAGAATTGTATTAACCGGGAACTTAGTACATGTGTGAATACATAGACAAACAGAGTGTCCCTAGTATGCCTCTACTTGACTAGCTCGTTAATCAAAGATGGTTATGTTTCCTAGCCATGGACATGTGTTTTTATTTGATGAACGTGATCACATCATTAGAGAATGATGTGATGGACTAGACCCATCTGTTAGCTTAGCACTATGATCATTTAGTTTATTGCTATTACTTTCTTCACGACTTATACATGTTCCTATGACTATGAGATTATGCAACTCCCGAATACCAGAGGAACACTTAGTGTGCTATCAAACGTCACAACATAACTGGGTGATTATAAAGATGCTCTACAGGTGTCTCCGATGGTGTTTGTTGAGTTAGCATAGATCGAGATTAGGATTTGTCACTACGATTGTCGGAGAGGTATCTCTGGGCCCTCTCGGTAATGCATATCACTATAAGCCTTGCAAGCAATGTGACTAATGAGTTAGTTGCAGGATGATGCATTACGGAACAAGTAAAGAGACTTGCCGGTAACGATATTGAACTGGGTATGATGATACCAATGATCGAATCTCGGGCAAGTAACATACCGATGACAAAGGGAACAATGTATGTTGTTGTGCGGTTTGACCGATAGAGATCTTCGTAGAATATGTGGGAGCCAATATGAACATCCAAGTTCCGCTATTGGCTATTGACCGGAGATGAGTCTCAGTCATATATACATAGTTCTCGAACCCGTAGGGTCCGCACGCTTAACGTTCGATGACGATCAGTATTATGAGTTTATGTGTTTTGATGTACCGAAGGTAGTTCGGAGTCCCGGATGAGATCATAGACATGACGAGGACTCTTGAAATGGTCGAGACATAAAGATTGATATATTGGGAGACTATATTCGGACACCGGAATAGTTTCGAGGTGTATCAGGTATTTTCCAAAGTACCAGGGGGTTACCGAAACCTCCCAGGGGGTTATTGGGCGTCATGGGCCTATTGGTGGAAAAGAGGAGGTAGGCCAAGGCAGGGCGCGTGCTCCCCCTAGCCCAAACCGAATTGGACTAGGGGGGCCGCTTCCCCTTTCCTTCTCTCCTCCATCACCTTCCCCCTTCTCCTTGTTGGAATAGGAAAGGGGGGGGCCGAATCCTACTTGGAGTAGGATTGCCCCCCCATGGTGCGCCTCCTCCCGTTGGCCGGCCTCCTCCTCCCTCCCCTCATATATGTGGGAGGGGGGCACCCCAAAGGCACACAAAAAAGTTTCTCTTAGCTGTGTGCGGTGCCCCCTTCACAAAAACACACCTCTCTCATATCGTTGCAGTGCTTAGGCGAAGCCCTGCCCTGGTAACTTATCATCACCATCACCACATTGTCGTGCTGACGAAACTCTCCCTCGACCTCAGCTGGATCAAGAGTTCGAGGGACGTCACCGAGCTGTACGTGTGCAGATCACGGAGGTGCCGTGCGTTCGATACTTGATCGGTTGGATCACGAAGACGTTCGACAACATCAACCGCGTTACTTAACGCTTCCGCTTTCAGTCTACGAGGGTACATAGACACACTCTCACCTCTCCTTGGTATGCATCTCCTAGATAGATCTTGTGTGATCATAGATTTTTTTTGAAATACTACGTTCTCTAACAGTGGCATCCGAGCCAGGTCTATGCATAGATGTTATATGCACGAGTAGAACACAAAGAGTTGTGGGCGATAATAGTCATACTGCTTACCAGCATGTCATAATTTGATTCGTCGGTATTGTTGGATGAAGCGGCTCAGACTGACATTACATGACCGTGTTCATGAGACTGGTTCTACCAGCGTGCTTCGCACACAGGTGGCTAGTGGGTGTCTGTTTCCCCAACTTTAGTTGAATCGAGTGTGACTATGCCCGGTCCTTGTTGAAGGTTAAAACATCACACTTGACGAAAAATTGTTGTGGTTTTTGATGCGTAGGTAAGAACGGTTCTTGCTAGAAGCATGTAGCAGCCACGTAAAACTTGCAACAACAAAGTAGAGTACGTCTAACTTGTTTTTGCAGGGCATCTTGTGATGTGATATGGTCAAGACGTGATTATATATATTGTTGTATGAGATGATCATGTTTTGTAATAGTTATCGGCAATTGGCAGGAGCCATATGGTTGTCTCTTTATTGTATGAAATGCAATCGCCATGTAATTGCTTTACTTTAGCACTAAGCGATAGCGATAGTCATAGAAGAAATAGTTGGCGAGACGAAAATGATGCTTCGATGGAGATCAAGGTGTCAAGCCGGTGACGATGGTGATCATGACGGTGCTTTGGAGATGGAGGAGATGGAGATCAAAGGCACAAGATGATGATGGCCATATCATATCACTTATATTGACTGCATGTGATGTTTATCCTTTATGCATCTTATTTTGCTTAGTTCGGAGGTAGCATTATAAGATTATCTCTCACTAAATTTCAAGGTATAAGTGTTCTCCCTAAGTATGCACCATTGCTACAGTTCGTCGTGCCGGGACACCACATGATGATCAGGTGTGATAAGCTCTACATTCACATACAACAGGCGCAAGCCAATTTTGCACACGCAGAATACTCGGGTTAAACTTGACGAGCCTAGCATATGCATATATGGCCTCAGAACAATGAGGCCGAAAGGTCGAGCGTGAATCATATAGTAGATATGATCAACATAGTGATGTTCACCATTGAAAACTTCTCCATCTCACGTGATGATCGGACATGGTTTAGTTGATATGGATCACGTGATCACTTAGATGATTACAGAGATGTCTATCTAAGTGGGAGTTCTTAAGTAATATGATTAATTGAACTTAAATTTATCATGAACTTAGTCCTGATAGTATTTGCATATCTATGTTGTATATCAATTGCTCGCGTATAGCTTCCCCATTTTGTTTATGATATGTTCCTAGAGAAAAACTATGTTGAAAGATGTTAGTAGCAATCATGCGGACTAGCTCCGTGATCTGAGGATTATCCTCATTGCTGCACAAAAGAATTATGTCCTTGATGCACCACTAGGTGACGGACCTATTGCAGGAGCAGATGCAGATGTTATGAACATTTGGCAAGCTTGGTATGATGGCTACTTGATAGTTTAGTGCGCCATGATTTACGGCTTAGAACCGGGACTTCAAAAATGTTTTGACCGCCACAAAGCATATAAGATGTTCCAAGAGCTAAAATTGGTATTTCAGACTGATGCCCGAGTCGAGAGGTATGAGACCTTTGACAAGTACTTTGCCTACAAGATGGAGGAGAATAGCTCAAACCAGTGAGCATGTGCTGAGAATGTCTGAGTACTACAATCGCTTGAATCAAGTGGGAGTTAATCTTGCAGATAAGATAGTGATTGACAGAGTTCTCTAGTCACTATCACCAAGTTACTAGAACTTCGTGCTGAACTATAATATGCAAGGGATGACGAAAACGATTCCCGAGCTCTTCATGATGCTGAAATCAACGAAGGTAGAAACAAGAAAAGCATCAAATGTTGATGGTTGACAAGACCACTAGTTTCAAGAAAAGGGGCAAGGGAAAGAAAGGGAACTTCAAGAAGAATAGCAAGCAAGTTGCTGCTCCTGTCAAGAAGCCCAAAGCTAGACCCAAGCCTGGAAATGAGTGCTTCTACTACAAAGAAAATGGTCACTGGAAGTGGAACTATCCTAGATACTTGGCGGATAAAGAGGATGGCAAAAGTGAACAAAGGTATATTTGATATACATTTTATTGATGTGTACTTTACTAGTGTTTATAGAAACCCCTCAATATTTGATACTGGTTCAGTTGCTCGAAAACAGGCGTTGCAAGATAAACATAGACTAGTTAAGGACGAGGTGACAATGTGTATTGGAAATGATTCCAAGGTTGATAAGATCACCATCGCACACTCCTTTTCCCTGTTCAAGAATTCATCCGATTAACCAGTTAACTTGCCGATTAATCCCTACTCATAGGGTCCCCGAGTAGCCGATTACCTGATAAATCATCCGATTAACTGATTAAATGGCCGATTAACTTGCCGATTAGCCTATTAATCCCCTACTCACCAGTCGATCGAGCAGCTACCAGTTAACGATTTCCTCAACAATGCTCCTTTTACCTTCGGGATTAGTGTTGAACCTAAAATAAATGTTATTTGGTGTTTGCGTTGAGCATGAATATGATTGGATCATGTTTATTGCAATACGGTTATTCACTTAAGTCAAAGAATAATTGTTGTTATGTTTACATGAATAAAACCTTCTATGGTCATACACTTATAAATGGTTTATTGAATCTTGATTGTAGTGATACACATATTCATAATATTGATGCCAAAAGATGCAAAGTTGATAATGATAGTGCAACATACTTGTGGCACTGCCGTTTAGGTCATGTTGGTGTAAAGCGCATGAAGAAACTCCATGTAGATGGACTTTTGGAATCACTTGATTATGAATCATTTGATGCTTGCGAACCATGCCTCATTGGCAAGATGACTAAGACTCCGTTCTCCAAAACAATGGAGCGATCCACTGACTTATTGGAAATAATACATTTCAATGTATGCAGTCCGGTGAGTGTTAAGGCTCGCGGCAGGTATCATTATTTTCTAAACCTTCACAGATGATTTGAGCAGATATGGGTATATCTAATTAATGAAACACAAGTCTGAAACATTTGAAAAGGTTCAAAGAATTTCGGAATGAAGTGAAGAATCATCGTAACAAGAAAATAAAGTTTCTACGATCTGATCGCGGAGGCGAATATTTGAGTTGCGAGTATGGCCTTCATATAAAACAATGTGAAATAGTTTCACAACTCACGCCACCTGGAACACCACAGCGTAATGGTGTGTCCGAACATCGTAACCATACTTTATTAGATATGGTGTGGTCTATGATGTCTCTTATCGATTTACCACTATCGTTTTGGGGTTATGCATTAAAGACAACTGCATTCACGTGAAATAGGGCACCGTATAAAAATCCGTTGAGATGACACCATATGAACTGTGGTTTAGCAAGAACCCTAAGTTGTCGTTTCTTAAAGTTTGGGGCTGTGATGCTTATGTGAAAAAGTTTCAGCCTGATAATCTCAAACCCAAATCGGAGAAGTGTGTCTTCATAGGATACTCAAAATAAACTGTTGGGTACACCTTCTATCACATATCCGAAGGCAAGATCTTTGTTTCTAAGAGTGGATCCTTTCTAGACAAGGAGTTTCTCTCGAAAGAAGTGAGTGGGAGGAAAGTAGAAATTGATAAGGTAACTGTACCTTCTCCCTTATTGGAAAGTAGTTCATCACAGAAATCAGTTCCAGTGATTCCTACACCAATTAGTGAGGAAGCTAATGATGATGATCATGAAACTTCTGATCAAGTTACTACCGAACCCCGTAAGTCAACCAGAGTAAGATGCGTACCAGAGTGGTACGATAATCCCATTCTGGAGGTCATGTTACTTGACCGTGACGAACCTACGAACTATGAGGAAGCGATGATGAGCCCAGATTCCGCGAAATGGCTTAAGGCCATGAAATCTGAGATGGGATCCATGTATGAGAACAAAGTATTGACTTTGATTGACTTGCCCGATGATCGGTGAGCCATTCAGAATAAATGGATCTTCAAGAGGAAGATGGACGCTGATAGTAGTGTTACTATCTATAAAGCTTGAATTGTCACAAAAGGTTTTCGTCAAGTTCAAGGTGTTGACTATGATGAGATTTTCTCACTCGTATCGATGCTTAAAAGACTGTCCGAATCATGTTAGCAGTTGCCACATTTTATGAAATGTGGCAAATGGATATCAAAACTACATAACTTAATTGATTTATTGAAGAAGAGTTGTATATGATGCAACCAGAAGGTTTTGTCAATCCTAAAGGTGCTAACAAAGTGTGCAAGCTCCAGCGATCCATCTATGGACTGGTGCAAGCATCTCGGAGTTGGAATATACACTTTGATGAGTTGATCAAAGCATATAGTTTTATACAGACTTTTGGAGAAGCATGTATTTACAAAAAAGTGAGTGGGAGCTCTGTAGCATTTCTGATATTATATGTGGGTGACATATTGTTGATCGGAAATGATACTGAATTTCTAGATAGCATAAAAGGATACTTGAATAAGAATTTTTCAATGAAAGACCTCTATGAAGCTGCTTACATATTGGGCATCAGGATCTATAGAGATAGATCAAGACGCTTGATAAATTTTTTCAATGAGTACATACCTTGATAAGTTTTTGAAGTAGTCCAAAATGGAATAGTCAAAGAAGGAGTTCTTTCCTGTGTTGCAAGGTGTGAAGTTGAGTAAAGACTCAAAAACCCGACCACGACAGAAAAAAGAAACAGAATGAAAAGTCATTCCCTATGCCTCAGTCATAGGTTCTATAAAGTATGCTATGTTGTGTACCAGACCTATTGTATACCTTAGCATGATTTTGGCATGGGAGTACAATAGTGATCTAGGAGTAGATCACTGGACATCGGTCAAAATTATCCTTAGAGGACTAAGGAAATATTTCTCGGTTATGGAGGTGATAAAAGAGTGTTGGAAATATGCCCTAGAGGCAATAATAAAATGGTTATTATTATATTTCTTTATTCATGATAATTGTCTATTATTCATGCTATAATTGTGTTATCCGGAAATCGTAATGCATGTGTGAATACATAGACCACAACATGTCCCTAGTGAGCCTCTAGTTGACTAGCTCGTTGATCAAAAGATAGTCATGGTTTCCTGACTATGGACATTGGATGTCATTGATAAAGGGATCACATCATTAGGAGAATGATGTGATGGACAAGACCCAATCCTAAGCATAGCTCAAAGATCGTGTAGTTCGTTTGCTGTAGCTTTTCCGAATATCAAGTATCACTTCCTTAAACCATGAGATTGTGCAACTCCCGGATACCGTAGGAGTGCCTTGGGTGTGCCAAACGTCACAACGTAACTGGGTGACTATAAAGGTACACTATAGGTATCTCCGAAAGTGTCTGTTGGGTTGGCACGAATCGAGACTGGGATTTGTCACTCCGTATGACGGAGAGGTATCTCTGGGCCCACTCGGTAATGCATCATCATAATGAGCTCAATGTGACCAAGTGATTGATCACGGGATCATGCATTACGGCACGAGTAAAGTGACTTGCCGGTAACGAGATTGAACGAGGTATTGGGATACCGATGATCGAGTCCCGGGCAAGTAACGTACCGATTGACAAAGGGAATTGTATACGGATTGATTGAATCCTCGACATCGTGGTTCATCCGATGATATCATCGAGGAGCATGTGGGAGACAACATGGGTATCCAGATCCCGTTGTTGGTTATTGACCGGAGAGTCATCTCGGTCATGTATGCATGTCTCCCGAACCCGTAGGGTCTACACACTTAAGATTCGGCGACGCTAGGGTTGTAGAGATATTAGTATGCAGTAACCCGAAAGTTATTCAGAGTCCCGGATGAGATCCCGGACGTCACGAGGAGTTCCGAAATGGTCCGGAGGTAAAGATTTATATATAGGAAGTCCAGTTTCGGCCATCGGGAAAGTTTCGGGGGTCGCCGGTATTGTACCGGGACCACCGGAAGGGTCCCGGGGGTCCACTGGGTGGGGCCACCCATCCCGGAGGGCCCCATGGGCTGAAGTGGGAGGGGAACCAGCCCCTGGTGGGCAGGTGCGCCCCCCTTGGGCCTCCCATGCGCCTAGGGTTGGGAAACACTAGGGGTGGGGGCGCCCCCCACTTGGCTTGGGGGGGAAGCCACCCCTTGTCCGCCGCCCCCCTTGGAGATCCATCTCCTAGGGTCGGCGCCCCCCCAAGGCCCCTATATAAATAGGGGGAGGAAGGGCAGCCGAACCCTTGCTCTTGGCGCCCCCCTCTCCCTCCGTAACACCTCTCCTCCCCGCTTGCGCTTGGCGAAGCCCTGCCAGGATCCTGCTGCATCCACCACCACGCCATCGTGATGCTGGATCTTCATCAACCTCTCCTTACCCCTTGCTGGATCAAGAAGGAGGAGACGTCTTCCCAACCGTACGTGTGTTGAACGCGGAGGTGCTGTCCGTTCGGCACTTGGTCATCGGTGATTTGGATCACGACGAGTACGACTCCATCAACTCCGTTCTCTTGAACGCTTCCGCGCGCGATCTACAAGGGTATGTAGATGCACTCCTCTCTCCCTCGTTGCTAGATGACTCCATAGATTGATCTTGGTGATGCGTAGAAAATTTTAAAATTCTGCTACGTTTCCCAACAAAGAGTTCATCGTAAAGAGTTACGTCGATGCAAGCTTTTGACACTGATCTAGATGACTCTAAGTCTCGATCTAGATACATATTGGAAGTGGGAGCAATTAGCTAGAGTAGCTCCGCGCAGAGTATTGTAGACATAGAAATTTGTAAAATACATACGGATCTGAATGTTGCAGACCCGTAGACTAAACTTCTCTCACAAGCAAAACATGATCACTCTTTGGGTGTTAATCACATAGCGATGTGAACTAGATTATTGACTCTAGTAAACCCTTTGGGTATTAGTCACATGAAGATGTGAACTAATCATATAAAGATGTGAACTATTGGCGTGAAATCACATGACGAAGTGAACTAGATTATTGACTCTAGTGCAAGTGGGAGACTGAAGGAAATATGCCCTAGAGGCAATAATAAAGTTGTTGTTTATATTTCCTTATATCATGATAAATGTTTATTATTCATGCTAGAATTTGTTGGAAATATGCCCTAGAGGCAATAATAAAAGCATTATTATTATATTTCCTTGTTCATGATAATTGTCTTTATTCATGCTATAATTGTGTTATCCGGAAATCGTAATACATGTGTGAATAATAGACACCAACATGTCCCTAGTAAGCCTCTAGTTGACTAGCTCGTTGATCAACAGATAGTCATGGTTTCCTGACTATGGACATTGGATGTCATTGATAACGGGATCACATCATTAGGAGAATGATGTAATGGACAAGACCCAATCCTAAACATAGCACAAGATCGTATAGTTCGTTTGCTAGAGTTTTCCAATGTCAAGTATCTTTTCCTTAGACCATGAGATCGTGTAACTCTCGGATACCGTAGGAGTGCTTTGGGTGTGCCAAACGTCACAACGTAACTGGGTGACTATAAAGGTATACTACGGGTATCTCCGAAAGTGTATGTTGGGTTGACATGGATCAAGACTGGGATTTGACACTCCGCATGACGGAGAGGTATCACTGGGCCCTCTCGGTAATGAATCATCAATGAGCTCAAAGTGACCAAGTGTCTGGTCACGGGATCATGCATTATGATACGAGTAAAGTGACTTGCCGGTAACGAGATTGAACGAGGTATTGGGATACCGACGATCGAATCTCGGGCAAGTAACATACCGATTGACAAAGGGAATTGTGTACAGGGTTGCTTGAATCCTCGACATCGTGGTTCATCCGATGAGATCATTCGAGGAGCGTCTGGGAGCCAACATGGGTATCCAGATCCCGCTGTTGGTTATTGACCGGAGAGTCGTCTCGGTCATGTCTACATGTCTCCCGAACCCGTAGGGTCTACACACTTAAGGTTCGGTGACGCTAGGGTTGTAGGGATATGTATATGCAGTAACCCGAATGTTGTTCGGAGTCCCGGATGAGATCCCGGACGTCACGAGGAGTTCCGGAATGGTCCGGAGGTAAAGAATTATATATAGGAAGTGCTATTTCGGGCATCGAGACAAGTTTCGGGGTCACCGGTATTGTACCGGGACCACCGGAAGGGTCCCAGGGGTCCACCGGGTGGGGCCACCTGTCTTGGGGGGCACATGGGCTGTAGGGGGTGCGCCTTGGCCTACATGGGCCAAGGGCACCAGCCCCAAGAGGCCCATGCGCCTAGGGTTTCAAGGGAGGAAGAGTCCTAGGAGGGGAAGGCACCTCCTAGGTGCCTTGGGGAGGAGGGCTTCCTCCCCCTTGGCCGCACCCCCCCCTAGGAGATTAGATCTCCTAGGGCCGGCGCCCCCCCTTGGCCCTCCTATATATAGTGGGGGAGATGGAGGACTTCTTACCTTGATCTTTGGTGCCTCCCTCTCCCTCTCCAACACCCCTCCTCCTCCATAGTGCTTGGCGAAGCCCTGCCGGAGTACTGCAGCTCCATCACCACCACGCCGTCGTGCTGCTGCTGGAGCCATCTCCCTCAACCTCTTCTCCCCCCTTGCTGGATCAAGAAGGAGGAGACGTGGCTGTTCCGTACGTGTGTTGAACGCGGAGGTGCCGTCCGTTCGGTGCTAGGATCTTCGGTGATTCGAATCACGTCGAGTACGACTCCCTCATCCCCGTTCTTTGAATGCTTCCGCTCGCGATCTACGAGGTACGTAGATGCATCTAATCACTCGTTGCTAGATGAACTCCTAGATGGATCTTGGTGAAACCGTAGGAAAATTTTTGTTTTCTGCAACGTTCCCCAACAGTGGCATCATGAGCTAGGTCTATGCGTAGTTCTCTTGCACGAGTAGAACACAATTTGTTGTGGGCGTTGATGTTGTCAACTTTCTTGCTGCTACTAGTCTTATCTTGCTTCAACGGTATTGTGGGATGAAGCGGCCCTGACCAACCTTACACGTACGCTTACGTGAGACCGGTTCCACCGACAAACATGCACTAGTTGCATAAGGTGGCTGGCGGGTGTCTGTCTCTCCCACTTTAGTTGGAGCAGATTCGATGAAAAGGGTCCTTATGAAGGGTAAATAGAAGTTGACAAATCACGTTGTGGTTTTCACGTAGGTAAGAAAACGTTCTTGCTAGAACCCTACTTCAGCCACGTAAAACTTGCATCAACAATTAGAGGACGTCTAACTTGTTTTTGCAGCAAGTGCTTTGTGATATGATATGGCCAAAGTTGTGATGAATGATGAATGATCTATATGTGATGTATGAGTTGTTCATGCTATTGTAATAGGAATCACGACTTGCATGTCGATGAGTATGACAACCGGCAGGAGCCATAGGAGTTGTCTTTATTTTTTGTATGACCTGCGTGTCATTGAGAAACGCCATGTAAATTACTTTACTTTATTGCTAAACGCGTTAGCCATAGTAGTAGAAGTAATAGTTGGCGAGCAACTTCATGGAGACACAATGATGGAGATCATGATGATGGAGATCATGGTGTCATGCCGGTGACAAGATGATCATGGAGCCCCAAGATGGAGATCAAAGGAGCTGTGTGATATTGGCCATATCATGTCACTATTATTATTTGATTGCATGTGATGTTTATCATGTTTTTCATCTTGTTTGCTTAGAACGACGGTAGTAAATAAGATGATCCCTCATAATAATTTCAAGAAAGTGTTCCCCCTAACTGTGCACCGTTGCGACAGTTCGTTGTTTCGAAGCACCACGTGATGATCGGGTGTGATAGATTCTAACGTTCACATATAACGGGTGTAAGACAGATTTACACACGCAATACACTTAGGTTGACTTGACGAGCCTAGCATGTGTACAGACATGGCCTCGGAACACAGAAGACCGAAAGGTCGAGCATGAGTCGTATAGAAGATACGATCAACATGAAGATGTTCACCGACGTTGACTAGTCCGTCTCACGTGATGATCGGACACGGCCTAGCTAACTCGGATCATGTTATACTTAGATGACTAGAAGAGGGATGTCTATCTAAGTGGGAGTTCATTATAATTTGATTAGATGAACTTAATTATCATGAACTTAGTCTAAAATCTTTACAATATGTCTTGTAGATCAAATGGCCAATGTAGTCCTCAACTTCAACGTGTTCCTAGAGAAAACCAAGCTGAAAGACAATGGCAGCAACTACACGGACTGGGTCCAGAACCTGAGGATCATCCTCATAGCTGCCAAGAAAGATTATTTCCTACAAGCACCGCTAGGTGACGCACCTGTTCTCCCTGCAGAACAAGACGTTATGAACGCTTGGCAGACACATACCGATGACTACTCCCTCGTTCAGTGCGGCATGCTTTACAGCTTAGAGCCGGGGCTCCAAAAGCGTTTTGAGAGACACGGAGCATATGAGATGTTCGAAGAGCTGAAAATGGTTTTTCAAGCTCATGCCCGGGTCGAGAGATATGAAGTCTCCGACAAATTCTTCAGCTGTAAGATGGAGGAAAACAGTTCTGTCAGTGAGCACATACTCACTATGTCTGGGTTGCATAACCGCTTGACTCAGCTGGGAGTTAATCTCCCAGATGACGCGGTCATTGACAGAATCCTTCAGTCGCTTCCATCGAGCTACAAGAGCTTTGTGATGAACTTCAATATGCAGGGGATGGAAAATACCATTCCTGAAGTATTTGCTATGCTGAAATCAGCAGAGGTAGAAGTCAAGAAGGAACATCAAGTGTTTATGGTCAATAAAACCACTAAGTTCAAGAAGGGCAAGGGTAACAAAGCCTTCAAGAAGGACGGCAAGGGAGTTTCCGCGCCCGGCAAGCAAGCTGCCGGGAAGAAGCCAAGGAATGGACCCAAGCCCGAGACTGAATGCTTTTATTGTAAGGAAAGTGGTCACTGGAAGTGGAACTGCCCCAAATACTTAGCGGACAAGAAGGCCGGCAAAACGAAAGGTATATGTGATATACATGTAATTGATTTGTACCTTACCAGTACTCATAGTAGCTCCTGGGTATTTGATATCGGTGCAGTCGCTCACATTTGTAACTCAAAGCAGGAGCTGTGGAATAAGCGGAGACTGGCGAAGGACGAGGTGACGATGCGCGTCGGGAATGGTTCCAAGGTCTATGTGATCGCCGTCGGCATGCTACCTCTACATTTACCTACGGGATTAGTTTTGAACCTCAATAATTGTTATTTAGTGCCAAGTTTGAGCATGAACATTGTATCAGGGTCTCGTTTAATACGAGATGGCTACTCATTTAAATCCGAGAATAATGGTTGTTCTATTTATATGAGAGATATGTTTTATGGTCATGCTCCGATGGTAAATGGTTTATTCTTAATGAATCTCGAGCGTAATGCTACACATATTCATAGTGTGAGTACCAGAAGATATAAGATTAATAATGATAGTCCCACATACTTGTGGCACTACCGCCTTGGTCACATAGGTGTCAAGCACATGAAGAAGCTCCATGCTGATGGACTTTTAGAGTCTCTTGATTATGAATCATTTGACACCTTCGAACCATGCCTCATGGGTAAAATGACCAAGACTCCGTTCTCAGGAACAATGGAGCGAGCAACCAACTTATTGGACTCGCAGTGGCTATCGTTATGTTCTCACCCTCACTGATGACTTGAGTAGATATGGGTATGTCTACTTAATGAAACACAAGTCTGAGACCTTTGAAAAGTTCAAGGAATTTCAGAGTGAGGTTGAGAATCAACGTGACATGAAAATCAAGTTCCTACGATCAGATCGTGGAGGAGAATACTTGAGTCACGAGTTTGGCACACACTTAAGAAAATATGGAATAGTTTCACAACTCACGCCGCCTGGAACACCTTAACGTAATGGTGTATCCGAACGTCGTAATCGCACTCTATTAGATATGGTGTGATCTATGATGTCTCTTGCCGATTTACCGCTATCTTTTTGGGGCTATGCTTTAGAGACTGCCGCATTCACTTTAAATAGGGCTCCATCGAAATACGTTGAGATGACACCGTTTGAATTATGGTTTGGGAAGAAACCTAAGCTGTCGTTTCTAAAAGTTTGGGGATGCGATGCTTATGTCAAGAAACTTCAACATGAAAAGCTCGAACCCAAATCGGAAAAATGCGTCTTCATAGGATACCCTAAAGAAACTACTGGGTATACCTTCTAGCTCTGATCCGAAGGCAAGATCTTTGTTGCCAAGAATGGGTCCTTTGTGGAGAAAGAGTTTCTCTCAAAAGAAATAAGTGGGAGGAAAGTAGACCTTGATGAAGTATTACCTCTTGAACCGGAAAATGGCGCAACTCAAGATAATGTTCCTGAGGTGCCTGCACCGACTAGAGAGGAAGTTATTGATGATGATCAAGATACTTCTGATCAAGCTCCTACTGAAATTCGAAGGTCCACAAGGACACGTTCCGCACCAGAGTGGTACGGCAACCCTGTCTTGGAAATCATGTTGTTAGACAACGGTGAACCTTTGAACTATGAAGAAGCGATGGCGGGCCCGGATTTCGACAAATGGCTAGAAGCCATGAAATCCGAGATAGGATCCATGTATGAAAACGAAGTATGGACTTTGACTGACTTGCCCCTTGAGCGGCGAGCCATAGAAAATAAATGGATCTTTAAGAAGAAGACAGACGCGGATGGTAATGTGACCATCTATAAAGCTCGGCTTGTCGCTAAGGGTTATCGACAAGTTCAAGGGGCTGACTACGATGAGACTTTCTCACCGGTAGCGAAGCTAAAGTCCGTTCGAATCATGTTAGCAATTGCCGCATTCTACGATTATGAGATATGGCAAATGGACGTCAAAACGGCATTCCTTAATGGTTTCCTTAAGGAAGAATTGTATATGATGCAGCCGGAAGGTTTTGTCGATCCTAAGTATGCTAACAAGGTGTGCAAGCTCCAATGCTCGATTTATGGGCTGGTGCAAGCATCTCGGAGTTAGGACATTCGCTTTGATGAGATGATCAAAGCGTTTGGGTTTACACAGACTTATGGAGAAGCCTGTATTTACAAGAAAGTGAGTGGGAGCTCTGTAGCATTTCTCATATTATATGTAGATGACATACTTTTGATGGGAAATGATATAGAACTCTTGGACAACATTAAGGCCTACTTGAATAAAAGTTTTTCAATGAAGGACCTTGGAGAAGCTGCATATATATTAGGCATCAAGATCTATAGAGATAGATCAAGACGCCTCATAGGTCTTTCACAAAGCACATACCTTGATAAGATATTGAAGAAGTTCAATATGGATCAGTCTAAGAAGGGGTTCTTGCCTGTGTTACAAGGTGTGAAATTGAGCTCAGCTCAATGTCCGACCACGGCAGAAGATATAGAAGAGATGAGTGTCATCCCCTATGCCTCAGCCATAGGTTCTATTATGTATGCCATGCTGTGTACAAGACCTGATGTAAACCTTGCCGTAAGTTTGGTAGGAAGGTACCAAAGTAATCCCGGCAAGGAACACTGGACAGCGGTCAAGAATATCCTGAAGTACCTGAAAAGGACTAAGGAAATGTTTCTCGTTTATGGAGGTGACGAAGAGCTCGTCGTAAAAGGTTACGTCGACGCTAGCTTCTACACAGATCTGGATGACTCTAAGTCACAAACCGGATACATGTATATTTTGAATGGTGGGGCAGTAAGCTGGTGCAGTTGCAAGCAGAGCGTCGTGGCGGGATCTACATGTGAAGCGGAATACATGGCAGCCTCGAAGGCAGCGCATGAAGCAATTTGGGTGAAGGAGTTCATCACCGACCTAGGAGTCATACCCAATGCGTCGGGGCCGATCAAGCTCTTCTGTGACAACACTGGAGCTATTGCTCTTGCCAAGGAGCCCAGGTTTCACAAGAAGACAAGGCACATCAAGTGTCGCTTCAACTCCATTCGTGAAAATGTTCAAGATGGAGACATAGATATTTGTAAAGTGCACACGGACCTGAATGTAGCAGATCCGTTGACTAAACCTCTCCCTAGAGCAAAACATGATCAACACCAGAATTCCATGGGTGTTCGATTCATCACAATGTAACTAGATTATTGACTCTAGTGCAAGTGGGAGACTGTTGGAAATATGCCCTAGAAGCAATAATAAAAGCATTATTATTATATTTCCTTGTTCATGATAATTGTCTTTATTCATGCTATAATTGTGTTATCCGGAAATCGCAATACATGTGTTAATAATAGACACCAACATGTCCCTAGTAAGCCTCTAGTTGACTAGCATGTTGATCAACAGATAGTCATGGTTTCCTGACTATGGACATTGGATGTCATTGATAACGGGATCACATCATTAGGAGAATGATGTAATGGACAAGACCCAATCCTAAACATAGCACAAGATCGTATAGTTCGTTTGCTAGAGTTTTCCAATGTCAAGTATCTTTTCCTTAGACCATGAGATCGTGTAACTCCCGGATACCGTAGGAGTGCTTTGGGTGTGCCAAATGTCACAACGTAACTGGGTGACTATAAAGGTATACTACGGGTATCTCCGAAAGTGTCTGTTGGGTTGACATGGATCAAGACTGGGATTTGTCACTCCGCATGACAGAGAGGTATCACTGGGCCCTCTCGGTAATGCATCATCAAAATGAGCTCAAAGTGACCAAGTGTCTGGTCACGGGATCATGCATTACGATACGAGTAAAGTGACTTGCCGGTAACGAGATTGAACGAGGTATTGGGATACCGACGATCGAATCTCGGGCAAGTAACATACCGATTGACAAAGGGAATTGTGTACGGGGTTGCTTGAATCCTCGACATCGTGGTTCATCCGATGAGATCATCGAGGAGCGTGTGGGAGCCAACATGGGTATCCAGATCCCGCTGTTAGTTATTGACCGGAGAGTCGTCTCGGTCATGTCTACATGTCTCCCGAACCCGTAGGGTCTACACACTTAAGGTTCGGTGACGCTAGGGTTGTAGGGATATGTATATGTAGTAACCCGAATGTTTTTCGGAGTCCCGGATGAGATCCCGGACGTCACGAGGAGTTCCGGAATGGTCCGGAGGTAAAGAATTATATATAGGAAGTGCTATTTCGGGCATCGGGACAAGTTTCGGGGTCACCGGTATTGTATCGGGACCACCGGAAGGGTCCCGGGGGTCCACCGGGTGGGGCCACCTGTCCCGGGGGGGCCACATGGGCTGTAGAGGGTGCGCCTTGGCCTACATGGGCCAAGGGCACCAACCCCAAGAGGCCCATGCGCCTAGGGTTTCAAGGGAGGAAGAGTCCTAGGAGGGGAAGGCACCTCCTAGGTGCCTTGGGGAGGAGGGATTCCTCCCCCTTGGCCACACCCCCCTAGGAGATTAGATCTCCTAGGGCCGGCGCCCCCCCCTTGGCCCTCCTATATATAGTGGGGGAGATGGAGGACTTCTTACCTTGATCTTTGGTGCCTCCCTCTCCCTCCCCAACACCCCTTCCTCCTCCATAGTGCTTGGCGAAGCCCTGCCGGAGTACTGCAGCTCCATCACCACCACGCCATCGTGCTGCTGCTGGAGCCATCTCCCTCAACCTCTCCTCCCCCCTTGCTGGATCAAGAAGGAGGAGACGTGGCTGTTCCATACGTGTGTTGAATGCGGAGGTGCCGTCCGTTCGGTGCTAGGATCTTCGGTGATTCGAACACGTCGAGTACGACTCCCTCATCCCCGTTCTTTGAATGCTTCCGCTCGCGATCTACGAGGTACGTAGATGCATCTAATCACTCGTTGCTAGATGAACTCCTAGGTGGATCTTGGTGAAACCGTAGGAAATTTTTTGCTTTCTGCAACGTTCCCCAACAAAATTGTATTAACCGGAAACTTAGTACATGTGTGAATACATAGACAAACAGAGTGTCCCTGGTATGCCTCTACTTGACTAGCTCGTTAATCAAAGATGATTAAGTTTCCTAGCCATGGACATGTGTTATCATTTGATGAATGAGATCACATCATTAGAAAATGATGTGATGGACTAGACCCATCTGTTAGCTCAGCGCTATGAACGTTTAGTTTATTGCTATTGCTTTCTTCATGACTTATACATGTTCCTATGACTATGAGATTATGCAACTCCCAAATACCAAAGGAACACTTTGTGTGCTATCAAACGTCACAACGTAACTAGGTGATTATAAAGATGCTCTACAGGTGTCTCCGATGGTGTTTGTTGAGTTGGCATTGATCGAGATTATGATTTGTCACTCCATGTATCAGAGAGGTATCTTTGGGCCCTCTCAGTAATGCACATCAGTATAAGCCTTGCAAGCAATGTAACTAATGAGTTAGTTACGGGATGATGCATTACGAAACGAGTAAAGAGACTTGCCAGTAACGAGATTGAACTAGGTATGATGATACTGACGATCGAATCTGGGGCAAGTAACACATCGATGACAAAGGGAACAATGTATGTTGTTATGCGTTTTGACCGATAAAGATCTTCGTAGAATATGTGGGAGCCAATATGAACATCCAGGCTCCGCTATTGGTTATTGACCGGAGATGAGTCTCACTCATGTCTACATAGTTCTCGAACCCGTAGGGTCCGCACGCTTAACGTTCGGTGACGATCGGTATTATGAGTTTATGTGTTTTGATGTACCAAAGGTACTTCGGAGTCCCGGATGAGATCACGGACATGACGAGGAGTCTCGAAATGGCCGAGACATAAAGATCGATATATTGGAAGACTATATTCGGACACCGAAATAGTTTCGAGGTGTATCGGGTATTTTCCGGAGTACCGGGGGGTTACCGGAACCCCTCGGGGGTTATTGGTGTTGGAAATATGCCCTAGAGGCAATAATAAATTGGTTATTATTATATTTCCTTGTTCATGATAATCGTTTATTATCCATGCTAGAATTGTATTAATAGGAAACTCAGATACATGTGTGGATACATAGACAACACCATGTCCCTAGTAAGCCTCTAGTTGACTAGCTCGTTGATCAATAGATGGTTACGGTTTCCTGACCATGGACATTGGATGTCGTTGATAACGGGATCACATCATTAGGAGAATGATGTGATGGACAAGACCCAATCCTAAGCCTACCACAAGATCATGTAGTTCGTATGCTAAAGCTTTTCTAATGTCAAGTATCATTTCCTTAGACCATGAGATTGTGCAACTCCCGGATACCGTAGGAGTGCTTTGGGTGTACCAAACGTCACAACGTAACTGGGTGGCTATAAAGGTACACTACAGGTATCTCCAAAAGTGTCTGTTGGGTTGGCATGAATCGAGACTGGGATTTGTCACTCCGTGTAAACGGAGAGGTATCTCTGGGCCCACTCGCTAGGACATCATCATAATGTGCACAATGTGATCAAGGAGTTGATCACGGGATGATGTGTTACGGAACGAGTAAAGAGACTTGCCGCTAACGAGATTGAACAAGGTATCGGGATACCGACGATCGAATCTCGGGCAAGTATCGTACCGCTAGACAAAGGGAATTGTATACGGGATTGATTAAGTCCTTGACATCGTGGTTCATCCGATGAGATCATCGTGGAGCATGTGGGAGCCAACATGGGTATCCAGATCCCGCTGTTGGTTATTGACCGGAGAGGTGTCTCGGTCATGTCTACATGTTTCCCGAACCCGTAGGGTCTACACACTTAAGGTTCGATGACGCTAGGGTTATAGGGAAAGTATGTACGCGGTTACCGAATGTTGTTCGGAGTCCTGGATGAGATACCGGATGTCACGAGGAGTTCCGGAATGGTCCGGAGGTAAAGATTGATATATAGGAAGTATGGTTTTGGCCACCGGAAGTGTTCCGGGCATCACCGGTAGTGTACCGGGACCACCGGAGGGGTTCGGGGGTCCACCAGGTGGGGCCACCAGACCCGGAGGCCTACATGGGCCAATAGTGGGAAGGGACCAGCCCCTATGTGGGCTAGGGCGCCTCCCACCAAGGCCCAAGGCGCCTCCAAGAGGGGAGGGGGGCAAACCCTAGGGCAGATGGGCCCTAAGGCCCACCCCAGGTGCGCCTCCCCCTCTCCCCCTTCCCACTATTGGCCGCCTCCAAGAGGGGAGGGAACCCTAGGTGGGGGCGCAACCCCTCCCCTTCCCCTATATATACTTGAGGTATTGGAGGCTGCAAGACACACGAGATCCTCTCCCTCTTGGCGCGGCCCTACCTCTCTTCCTCCTTGTCTCTCGTAGTGCTTGGCGAAGCCCTGCTGGAGTCCCACGCTCCTCCACCACCACCACGCTGTCGTGCTACTGCTGGATGGAGTCTTCCCCAACCTCTCCTTCTCCCCTTGCTGGATCAAGGCGTAGGAGACGTCACCGGGATGTACGTGTGTTGAACATGGAGGTGCCGTCCGTTCGGCACTAGGATCATCGGTGATTTGGATCACGACGAGTACGACTCCATCAACCCCGTTCACTTGAACGCTTCCGCTTAGCGATCTACAAGGGTATGTAGATGCACTCTCCTTCCCTTCATTGCTAGATTACTCCATAGATTGATCTAGGTGATGCGTAGAAAATTTTGAATTTCTGCTACGTTCCCCAATAATTGGGCCTCATGGGCCTATTGTTGGAAGAGAGGAGGCAGGCCAAGGAGGGCGCTCCCCCTAGCCCAAACCGAATTGTACTAGGGGGGCGGGCCCCCTTTCCTTCTCCCCTCCATCACCTTCCCCCTTCTACTTGTTGGAATAGGAAAGGGGGGCCGAATCCTACTTGGAGTAGGATTGCCCCCCCATGGCGCGCCTCCTCCCCTTGGCCGGCCTCCTCCTCCCTCCCCCTTTTATATACGTGGGAGGGGGCACCCCAAAGGCACACAAAAAAGTTTCTCTTAGCCGTGTGTGGTGCCCCCCTCCACAGAAACACACCTCAGTCATATCGTTGCACTGCTTAGGCGAAGCCCTGCGCCGGTAACTTCATCATCATCGTCACCACGCCGTCGTGCTGGCGAAACTCTCCCTCGGCCTCAGCTGGATCAAGAGTTCGAGGGACGTCACCGAGCTGTACGTGTGCAGATCGCGGAGGTGTCGTGTGTTTGGTACTTGATAGTTGGATCGCGAAGATGTTCGACTACATCAACCGCGTTACTTAACGCTTCCTGCTGGGGATATACCCCGTGGTATGACCTGGCCGGGAGTATGATCCGTCCGGACTTGGCGGCTCACAGAGACCCAGCGAGTATTTGGTGACTTACTGATGACCCCAACGGCGGGTCAGATGGACGACAAGGCCCAAGGCCCAGAAGGCAGATTCATGTGATGGTGGGCCGGCTTAAGAGGAAGACATAAGGAATATTCTCCTGCAAAGGAAGCAAGACTAGGACTCCACCTGTAATAGAATAATCCTAATCCTACTAGGATTAGTCATGTAACCCGCCCCTTCAACTTATATAAGGAGGGGCAGGGCTCCCCAAAAGGGGGACAAGCAACAAGAAACAATCTCTAGAGCTAGACACAAAGGGGGAGCCGACTTATGCGGCGACTCTCTCATGAGCATAATGAGATATAGCCACAAACAGCATGTAGGGCTACTATCGGATGATGTTTCCCGGGGCCCGTAGCTGTCTAAATCCTTGTCTTGTATTGCGTCTCTCGATTCCGCTCAACCCCTCTCAAGCTACTACAAAGATGCATTGGCCTCACGACTAAGTCCTCACACTAGGACATCTGCCGTGACAATTCCACAATAGTTGGCGCCCATCGTGGGGCTCGCGCACGGTGGTGATGAGTTCTTGGAGGGATCTCTTCAGGGATCGAGAAGCACGTGATGTGTTGGATGAAAAAGAGCCGGCGCAGAAGGATATACATCGTCTCCGTGTCAAGCAGTCAGAGCGACATACAAGATTGAGGTTAAAGAAATTAGGGTTTTGCATTCTGTACGCCACCGACGATCTGTTCAAACCACCGCTGGTCTAAGCGAGCGGTCCAATCAAGAGTCGCATGCACCGTCATCTTTCACTATGGCCTGTTTTTGCCGACGGGTTAAATCTTGATCTGGAAATCACATGATTGGGGTCTCCGTTTTGTTCGGCGTTGTTTCACCAAGTCGGATGGGTGTAGATCACCAGGCACATACAAAGCCAAATCCCCAATCGAGTCATAATCAGATTACGGATTGGGCATCGTTTGTGAAGATTAATAAGGAAATTGATGAATAACTACTTGGAAAGTTATGGTTCAGTTGACCGAGTCTGAAGCAACAGCACGCCGGGTCTGCCTTGTCCCGTCAGCCGCCGTAGAGCCCTCGCCTGAAGCCGTTCACTGACGCTACGGCCCGAGTCGCCGCCGCCACGTTTTGCAAGCCGCCTTGGTTTCGCTCCGTCACGAGCCGCCTTCACGGCCCTATTCTGAGTCGCTTTGGCCCCGGACTCCGCTTCTGAGTCATCTACCTTTGCGCCCGCAGTCTCCGCGAACGGGCGGCTCTGGTTTCCGTCAGGTGACTGTTGCCGCTGCACCAAACCGCTGCTGCCGTGAAGCTACCCGTTGCTGCTCCTCGCACCGCACTTGGTCTTGCCTTGAAACGCTTGGAGCCACCTCCGACGTACCCTGGCCTCTGTTCTAAACTACTACCCACAAGCCGCTTGGCCTTCCGTTGGCACGCCTCGGTTCCGTGGTCGCCGACGCACTTCACCAGCCTCGCCCGTTGAGCCGTCCGCCTCGGGCCTCCTAGGTCACCTCTGCCACTATGGTCTCGCGCCTGCCGTTTTAAGTCGCCGCTTGGCCTTCCGTTGCTGCCGCCTGCTCCATGGCCAAACCGCCGCTCGAGCTGCCGCCTCCATGGTCGACCTTGCCAAGTCGGCCTCACACATACTATTGCTGTTGCGACCCGCTGACGCCTCCAAGCCGCGAGGGCCTCGGGTCACCTCCTCCGCGTAACCCGCTGCCTCACGCCTTGGGCCTCCTCACCCTTGAGCCGCCAATGCTGCTGGAGTTCTGGTCGTGCTGTGTCCAGCTGCCTCAGGGCATCTCCAGCCGTTGGCCCCTCAGGAGGGGCAAAAAATCACCTTCTGGGGGCGCACCGGCGCTAAACCGCGCACTGGAGGCGTGATGCCCCCAGTCGCGGCCCTGCACGGGTTTTTAAAATGTTTAAATTCGGCGTAAACACAACGCAAACATGTTCGAGTTCGTTCAAATTTAAACATATTTTACAAAAAAAGGAAAAACTACCGCGGGCTACCCCCGCCGTCTCCCTCGCCACCCGCCTCGCCGCCTGCCCACGCGGTTCTACATGTTGAGGAGGCTGTAGAACTGCGTGTAGTCACCGCCGTCGTCGTCGTCATCGTCGCCCCCGCCGATGCCTCCGCCGTCCCTGCTGCATCCCTTCCCCGGTTGGCGCGGCGGGTTGGACGGTCCGGGGGCGTCATCGCCGTCGTCGCTGTCGAGGACCACGACGCCGTGCTCGTCCTCGTGCCCACGCTTGCGGGCGGCGATCTCCTTCAGGGCCCGGCGCTGCCGGACCATCTCGTCACGGAGGTAGTCGTCCCGCGCCCACCGCAGGGCGTCCTCGTCAAAGAAGCCACGCCGGGCTATCTCCTCGTACTCCGCGGGGAGGTCGGCTCCGACTTGGGCTCGACGAGGACTAAGCGGCCGGTGGGGGAGGCGTTGTCGCCGATACGGACACCGGAGCTGCGGGTGCGCGCGCTGACAGGCGTGCCCTGGGGCTCCGGCTTGACGGGGCGGAGGTGGAGGCAGGGGAGCCACCGGACGAGGAGGAGGACCCCCCGGTCTCCATGCGCCTCGGGGTCCAGGAGCTTCCCCGGCGGCGTGGGAAGGACGGGGGAGCGGGGTACTCGAGGCGCGGCGTGTTGCCTCCCTCGACGTACTCGAGGACGGCCTCCAACGTGCGCCCGGGCACGCCCCACCACCGACGCCGGCCGACGGCGTTGAGCCTGCCGGAGGGCTCGACGCCGTTGGTGGCCTCGAACTGCTCGGCGTGACGGCGGCGGAAATAAGGCTCCCAGAGAGGGCTGTCGGGGACGTACCGTGGCCCCTCCCTCGCCACACGCGGCAGGGACGAGCGGATGTGTGTGATCTCCGCACGCCGCGCCGGTGGGTACCGGGGACACCGGCACGCCGCCAACGCTGATCCTCCACGCCCCGGGCACCCGCATGTCCGGCGGGACCGGGTACTCGGCCTCGAAAAGGAGGCGAGCCTCGTTCTCGTGAAGATGGCGGCGGCCGAAGCCGTTCGCCGCCGCGCCGTCGCCTGGGAAGCGCTCGGGCATGGGTGTGATGAACTGGAGACGACGAGAGAGAGGAGAGGGAGGAACGACGACGGCGAGAGAGTGCGAGTCGCCGAGTGCGCTGGGGCGCGTCTTATATAGGCCGAGGCGCCGCCCGTGCGCGAGCCGCCGTGAGTACGCGTGGCGGGCGAGGGAGGGCGAGGGACGCGCGTCATCCGGTCTTCACTGCATCGCCCGTGAGGCATCAATGGCGCAGGCTGACCGGCGCGGCAGCGTGGCAGCTTTGGCATTGATTCGCCGTGGGAAACGAGGCGATGAGGACGAGGAAGGGGCGAGAAGAGAGCCGTGTCCCTGACGCGGCGGGCCCGTGGCTGTTTCGCGCCAAAACAGTTCGCCCCGGCGCCCCCGGGTGCCCCCCAGCGCGCCGGGTTCGGCCTGGGTCCACCGGCGCTGTTTTCGGCCAAAGCCGGCGAAAATCGGGTTTCTGGGGGCGCGACTGGGCCGATTTTTCGGCGCTGGTGCAAAAAAACGCTTGGGGAGGCATTCCTGGGGCGCGGTTGGAGATGCCCTCAGCCGCCACTCTGAACCACTCATGCAACCACCTGTAAAATCCTTTCGGTACACTAAGCCAGGTTAGCTGCGAATGCTTTTAGGCATTGAGACTGAAGAAATGTGAGCGAGTCTTCTTACTGCTATATGGAGAGGTACTATTAGGCTGGTCATAGTGGGGAGTAACTTATACTAGTGTCATGCATATGACACTAGTCTAAGTTACTACATTTATAGTGCAAAGTAACATAGTACCAGTATCATAGATGGCTTCATTTATTAACTTGTAGACTCATCTTGTATTGGGAAGCGCTATGTTACAGTAACATATTATGTTACTACTTCTAATTAACTACTTGCCACATAAGCAAAATTTTCTTAAAGTGTGCTATGTTACTAGCTAAGTTACTCCCACTATGACTAGCCTTAGTACTGTCTCTTCACGAGAGGAAAGCAAACAAAAGGGATCAAGTCCCCAGGTTAATAAGGGCTGAAGGGAACGCACGTCATCAGATCAACTGAGCATCTGCTATATTTTTTTTAATCTGACAAAAAATTCCAGGTGATACCCATCTCAGTCTGTTTTATTAGCACATATTGTTTTTGTCAAAGAACAATTACTCTGGTTCGTGATATTTTTTCGCAGGACTGTCATTCATTACAAAGGTATCGCAAAGGGGCGTGCGCCAATATTGTTTTTGCACTAGCGCTTGTCCGTACCATGTTGTTGGACGGATACATGTGCAAGTCGCGCTCCTGCTACATCAACGTACGCGGCTGACTCATTTTCCGTTCCCACGGCCGACTCGCCTGCGTCCACGCCGCCTTACAACGCTGCTGCCGACTCTTCCATCCGCACCAGCTTATACTGTCGCAGCCGGCTCATCTATCTGCTCCCGCGGCCGTTTCACCCGTGTTTGATTTCAGCTTCACTGTGGTGATCATTAACTCCACGATGGATAATTTTTAGTCTAACATATCAGGTGAAATCCATTCAGTATATTTTTTATATTACATATTGCTTTATTTAAATGAGCAAGTTACTCTGTCTTGTGAGGTTCTCTAATGCAGGACAAGTTGTCTACTGCGAAAGGGACTATTATATCACTGAGCTGTTGAATGATTCATAATGGTTATATCACGGTCAAATATGGATAATATCAAGATAACTCCTCGAGTCGTCTTAAGACTCGGGGGCTACAATGACATTACTTGGCAGAAGTGGCCAGTATCAGTGAATCAAGAACTCCGGGTCATTGGAGGGAAAAATAACCCAGCCCCAGAGATTACTACTATATCGATGAAAATTTAAAAGGCCATCAGAAAAATTCCGGCTCACAATGATGCTTCCGGTTTACAATCCGGTTCAAGGGAAATCCCGTCTCCCACACAACGCTAAAGCCCTTAATATCCGGTTCAAAATCCGGTTTAAGAGGAAACTGTCTCCCACAAAGCTTTGAAGCTCTCAATATCCGGTTTAAAATTACGGTTGAAAAAGAATTCATTACTCACAAGTTTGAGTTCACAGAAAAATTAAAGGGACCAAAGAGAGTCTGTTGCAAAGCACAACTCAAACATAGGTACCCCGTTTCAATGATCATTTGGGGGCTTCCTGTTTAAACATAGGTCGTATTTGAACCAAAGAGAACATAGCTGTCGGTACCCTCTTGATCGGCACAATGCCAAACTCACTAGGGGGCTTCTTGATCGTATTCGAATCATAGCTTAACCCCTTTTGGGTCCGACTTTGATCGTATTCGAATTAGGGTCGTTAAAAATCTCTCAAGGTCATTTGGGGGCTTCCTGTTCAAACATAGGTCGTATTTAAACCAAAGAGAACACAGCTGTCAGTACCCTCTTGATCGGCGCAACGCCAAAGCCACTGGGGGCTACATGATCGTATTCGAATCCTAGCTTAACCCCTTTGGTCCGGTTTAGTGATCGTATTCGAATCAGAAACCTCAAATTCTTCTTTCTATTTTGCTTAATTTTTTTGAAAACAGTCTTTTGGGTTTGTCTTGAGACTTTTTGTTCATATCTGAAGCATATATGTGGTTTCGATTAACCCGACTTGACTTTGGATGATAAGTTGCCATATATGACAATCATAAACATTTGGAAGTTTTTGGCTTCTAAAGATTGGGTTATCACCCTTACTGCACAGGTATCCTAAACCGGCAGCATGATTCAATATCACAGGAACCGGTTTTTCAAACCGGGTTATATTATTCAAATCTTTAATAGCCAACATGGCTGGATTTTATTATGGTTATCAATAACCAATATTACGATTGGGGTTTTCAAAGTCGCTTCAGCGCAATGGATATTATTTTATCAATGGACATAATTTATTCTACAATGGAAGGAATAGTCCCGAGTCGCTGCAGGCTTACGACCCGGCACTTGGGGGCTACATTATTCAAGTTAAGATTACATCAAATATGCAAGTCCCATGTCACTGCCAGCATGCACCATGGCACTTGGGGGCTAATGCAAAGTCATTTTTACTGACCTTATTGAAGACCCAACTCATCACATTGTAATGAGCCGGCCCTTGGGGGCTACCAATTGCTCCTGTCAACAATTCAAGGTACACAAGTCTTAAATTCATTATATTGAGAGGTCCACTACTCAGTTGGAAGAGTACAAAGCTCTTAACCTTATGGACGTGGGTTCGAGCCCCATGGAGAGGATTACAACATATGATATTCTTTTCAAGGAAATATATATAAAATCCCAGCTCAATATTATCTTACTGAGCCGACCCTTGGGGGCTACATGTCACTGCTCAAGTCTACATCTACAAAGTCTCTGCTCATTATTGCATAATGACCCGGCCCTTGGAGGCTACACCGGTTGAAGCTTTTGTGAGCATAAGACAATTACAAGTCCCAGGTTGATGCAAGCATGACAACCCGACACTTGGGGGCTACAGGTAACACGGATATAAGGAGAAATACTTTCGAATTTTCAGTTTTGAGCAAATCAGATTGACCTGGCGTCACCAATTATTATGACCTGGTGTCTGCAACAATCATAGCCCGGCGTCATCAATAATTATGACCCGGCGTCGACAACAATTATGACTCAGTGCCATCAATATTTACAAACCGACAATTTTGGTAATATTAAACCGACAAGTTCTACATCTTCAAACCAGCTGAATATCAGATGAGTATTTCAAGACCAATATTTCTTAAGTCGGCGCTTTGGAAGCCGGCTCAAGTGGATTATTCTTCACAATATTTCTCTGCAAGAGATCAATGTCAGCAAATTAACTCTGAAGCTGGCCTATTGACCCGGACTTTTCAAAAGAAGTATCTGGATTTTTTGCATTGACAAAGTTGAAACATATCTGCTAAAGAAGATTTGCTATGAGATCATGGACTCGTGCATATCAACAAGGAAATGACAAGGACTTAACGATGATCAAATGTCGGCTCAGAAGAACCTTTGACCCGACATATAATCTATCAAAGTTGGTCTTGATTTGCAGGATCAATTTAACATGGATAAATCCAGATTAAACTGGGGGCTAATGTCGGGGATATACCCTGCGGTATAACCCGGCCGGACTTGGCGGCTCACAGAGACCCGGCGAGTATTTGGTGACTTACTGATGACCCCAACAGCGGGTCAGATGGATGACAAGGCCCAAGGCCCAGAAGGCTGGTTCATGTGATGGTGGGCCGGCTTAAGAGGAAGACATAAGGAATATTCTCCTGCAAAGGAAGCAAGACTAGGACTCCACCTGTAATAGAGTAATCCTAATCCTACTAGGACTAGTCATGTAACCCGCCCCTTCAACTTATATAAGGAGGGGCAGGGCTCCCCAAAAGGGGGACAAGCAACAAGAAACAATCTCTAGGGCTAGACACAAAGGGGGAGCCGACTTATGCGGCGCCTCTCTCATGAGAATAATGAGATCTAGCCACAAACAGCATGTAGGGCTATTACTGGATGATGTTTCCCGGGGCCTGAAGTTGTCTAAATCTTTGTCTTGTGTTGCGTCTCTCGATTCCGCTCAACCCCTCTCAAGCTACTACAAAGATCTGTTGGCCTCACGACTAAGTCCTCACACTAGGACATCTGCCGTGACAATTCCACGACACTTCCGCTTTCGGTCTACGAGGGTACGTAGACACACTCTCCCCTCTCGTTGCTATGCATCTCCTAGATAGATCTTGCGTGATCGTAGGAATGTTTTTGAGATATTGCGTTCCCCAACAGTAGTAACAACTAAAGTGGTACGATCATATGATAAGCTTACGGTTGGGTCTTGTCCATCACATCATTCTTCTAATGATGTGATCCCGTTATCAAATGACAACTCATGTCCATGGTTAGGAAACCTTAACCATCTTTGATCAACGAGCTAGTCTAGTAGAGACTTACTCAGGACACATTGCAGTTTGTGTATTCACACATATATTTAAGTTTACGATCAATACAATTCTAGCATGAATAATAATCATTTATCATGAACGAGAAATATGATAATAACCATTTTGTTATTGCCTCTAGGGCATATTTCCAACATATTTTTCTTGTCATAAGCTTGTCTATCCATCACCCATCCATGGTTTTTCTCATGAAACATGTTCCACGGTTTTGTCAGGCACCTCTGCAGAATGACATGCCAAGGATCATCAACCACTCAACCACTCTACAGTCAATACCTCCATGTAAAATAATATATAATTGAGTTACCACTACAAATCCAGTATCATTACTACATTCAGTTATCACTACTAACTTATGATAACACTACTAAATTCAGTTATCACTACAAAATTCGGTTATCAGTACTAAATTCAGTTATCACTACAAAATCCAGTTTACACCACTAGCATTCAGTTAACACCTTAACATAAACCTACCACCTACAAGATTCAATCCAAACCAAATACAGTTAACTATAAGAAATCAACCTACAGGATGCAGTCAAAAGACAAAATTTACTTATCTAGTTTGAACAAACCTACAAGATCATGTAAAAAATAAGTCAAATAGCTATTGAACACCAAAATTCTGTTAACTAGTTAACATCAGGCTACCTACAAAATTCACACAGAACAAATTCAGTTAATCTACAAGATTCGGTTAAATACTTAACAACATAGCTCATTTAGTTGCAGAGTAGGTCCAGTTACAGAACAAATTTAGTTTAGGCCATGAAAAATTACCTGCTTACCACAACCATATAATCTTCTACCTGTGTTTATGCCATCGAATGCAACAAATTTCTTGGCCCTAAAGTGATGAAGCTTGCATTTCATGTCCGAATCAGTCACATACCCATAGAAGGAAGAATCAATAGTGGTGTCTGGATTTGCTTGCATTGACAAGAAGCATTAGCCACAGAGGAGAGGCAGAGAAAGGAAGATCTCAAACCCTAACCCTATTCCTAACCAAAACTAGTAGAGAATACATACCCACAAATCCATGTCCATGCGGGTGTAGGTCTACTCCTCCTCCTCCTCCTAGCTACTCTCCCCCAGATCTCTCCAAGAAGCCATTTCTGCCCGGCGACG
>NC_041382.1:134473195-134480474 GCF_002162155.2 Triticum dicoccoides | reverse complement strand
CGAGGGTGAGCAGCGGCGACGCAGAGGGCAACGCATTTCTTGGCCCTAAAGTGATGAAGCTTGCATTTCATGTCTGGATCAGTCACGTACCCATAGAAGGAAGAATCAAAAGTGGTGTTTGGATTTGCTTGCATTGACAAGAAGCATTAGCCACAGAGGAGAGGCAGAGAAAGGAAGATCTCAAACCCTAACCCTAAGCAAAACTAGTAGAGAATACATACCCACAAATCCATGTCCATGCGGGTGTAGGTCTACTCGTCCTCCTCCTCGCTACTCTCCCCCAGATCTCTCCAAGAAGCCTTTCTGCCTGGCGATAGGGTGAGCGGCGGCAACGCAGAGGGCAAATAGGAGAGCGTGTGAGATAGAGCGAGGAGAAGGGAGAAATAGTAGAGTGAGAGTGAGCGAGTGAGAGTAGGGAGTGTCACCTTTTCCTTTTATGGGAACATTTCCGACCAGCGCGGTTCGCGCACCGTCCTCTGACTCGCTACGCGGCAGATTAGCCACATCAAAACGAGAAAAAAAAAATAGCCCAGTGCTTTTTGCCACGGCCAGAAACTCGGTGATGTGTGATATGCCACGAAATATAAGTGGTGTTTTTTTCGCTAATCGTGACACAAATGTGATTGTTCTGTGCATTTTACTCCACCTGGTTTGAAGTATTTATGCTACAAAATGTCTAACTCAATAAGAGTTTGGAACATTTTTTGAGAGGATAAGAGTTTCAAACTGCTACAGGTCTACTATCAATCAAATTGGATATAAATCAAGGCCTAAGTAAAAAATTAGGAAAAGGAAATTCGGAAAGAATCAAAGAAATTACTTGTGCAGCTCTTGAGAAAACACTTCCCTAAAAAAAAGGCTCTTGAGAAAACACGTGCACGCCACACACAGCCGTTGGCCGTGTGCCATATACCGTTCCAATCAGTGACATGACAGACCGATAACGACGGGCCAAACGTCCGCGAGCCTTTTGTGATATGGTATGTCAGCACATGTCCATGCATCCAATTTCAGTGACGTTCTATCTCACGTAGGCCGAAGCTCTCTCTTGTTGTTGGCTTGTTGCCCGTACAAGGGGGTAGCTATACTCGGAGATTACAAACTCGCAAACGCCAATCCGAACCCAGTCGAGCTTTGTTGATCTCTTCAGTGACACTCTATCTCACGTAAGCGGAGCCTGTCGCTCTCGCACATATTGATATGCCACGCCTATGTCTACGTAACCTGAAATCCAAACGCGGAACCTCGAATCCTCGATCACGGCTTATATATTGTCCTCCGGCATCGTCGACCTGCAATGACACGAGAGCTCTGCTAGCTCTACTGAATTCCGATCCTTACCACCTGAAAGGCCGACATTTGCAGCTTAGTTGTCCAGGCCGGAATGGGACCCGAGCTGGCGCTCGGCACCGAGGGCGGCGAGCTCCCGCTGGGGTCGGGGATGGAGGGCCGGTGGCCGGTGGAACGGCTGGTCTGCTTCATCGGTTTCACCACCGCGTGCATGGCAACCTCCGTGGCCGTCTACACGCTGCCCACCGGCATCTTCGACGACCACAAGCTCGCCTACTACGTCTCCGTCGCCTCCGCCGGCTTTGTTGGCTTGGCGGAGGTGTTTGCGGCGGTAACATGGATGTCGGGCTCGGCCGGCGTCGCCGACAACCACCCACACGGCCAAGCACGCCGATGCGTTTTGTGTGCCTCACTTCTGCCACTGGCGTTCCTGGCAGGGCTCGGTGGAGTGCGCATGCTTGTCAAGTAAGACCTGCTCGGTGGAGTGCTCTGTTTGTGTGCGTGTGTGTGTGTGTGTGTGTCTTGCTTGAGATTGTTATAGTTGTATTTGTGTGCACATGAGCATTCGATTCATGGAAGATTCGTGTAGTGCTCCTACCCTTTGTGTTGTGATCGTTGACGTAGTGATCAGCTATCTCTATATGACGGATACGCGTGCGGTGTGTAATAATTTAAACTGGTTATTTGGTTTTAGTAAACTGGCAGGACTATGTGCGTGTGCTTCTCAAACTTAAGCTTTTGCACGTGCTTATTATATGTAGGATTTATATAGAGATTATTTGACATGTTCTCCATGTTGCATGACCTGATCAATTGATTGCTCGCCCTTTAAGACGATACTCTCGCGAAGAGCCGAAGATACCGAAAGAACTCGGCCGGACGTTTTTGTCAGTCAACGTGGTATCGCATACGTCCGCGGATGAGTGCACACGTCTAAATTTCCACAAATCGGGTGTAAAGCCGGGCGGTTCCTATCTGGCGCTTCACGCGCCCAATATGTCATTTTGCAAACAGGCACCTGAAGCACACACCCTTTGATGCGAGCTGGGCCGGCCCATTTTGTGTTTTTCTTTTATCTGTTTAAAGTGCAAAAAATGGTGCGCGGGCGACGTATCAAACTCGAGACCCGTACATTCATAGTGGGCCGCGCTAACCACTAGGGACATCGCACACTTGTGCATAGTAACTTCTTTCGTTCTTTTATTCTTTCTCCAGTTCGCTTTTCTTATTCTTTTTTCTTTTTTCTGTTCATATTCTATTTTCTGTTCTTTTCCTTTTTCTATTTATTTCTTTGCTTAAATGCGTGATTTAAATCTATGAACTTTTTCTTCAGAATTGATGAACTTGTCAAAAATTGGTGAACTTTTTTCAAAAGTTGTGACTTTTTTAAACATTTTGAATGAACTTTTTTCAAATTTGATGAACTTGTTTTCAAAATTGACAAACATTTTATCCCAACCAATGAACTTTTTTCAAATTTGATGAACTTGTTTTCAAAATTGACGAACATTTTTTCCCAACCAATGAACTATTTTCAAATTTGATGAACTTGTTTACAAATTCGACGAACATTTTTCCCAATCGATAATTTTTTTTCAATGTTTGATGATTTTTTTTTCAAAATTGATGAACTTTTTTTCAAAATCGATAAAAAAATCAAATTGATGATTTTTTTAAATCGATAAAAAATGTCCATGTTCGATGAACTTTTTTCAAATTAGATGAACCTTTTTCCAAACTCGATAAACTTTTTTTTCGAATTTTGAGATGCCCACGGTCAATAGGGTAAAAGGATCAGTTATAGCGGAACCGAGCGAGCGAGGATCGATCCTGTTGTCGACCGTTCGAGCAATGCAAGCGACTTGCTAATGGGATGGCCCACGAGATCGCGTGCGTAGCGATGAAACGGCAACCATCACTAGAAGTGCTAACTAGGAGCTCCCATAAAGCTGGGGAGTTTGCGGGAGTTCAGACATCTGCCACGTAGGACTCCGATATCCCCGGCCCACCCAAAACCCCATCCAGAGACCGCGTCTTTCTAACCCCTTCCCTCACCTCTTGCTCTGTATCGACTCCCTCTCAGGACGACGCCATCGTTGTACCATCCCGGTCACCCGCCCAGGTCTTGTCAGACCTCCGCCGCTCCACCTGGGCACCGGGACCGCTATGCCTATGTCATCGTCAATCCCTTATTTGTATGCCGCCCAGGCATCCTCTCCCCTGCAGGTGCCATCCATGACGAACACCACGTCGGCAAGTGTTTGTCCAAATGTCGTAGCCATGATGTTGACAATTTTTTCCTTACTTTGAAGCAAACATGATAGATTTAGATGGCTAGTACTTCTACACCCACTTTATGGTCCTCGTCAGATGAGGAGGACGAATATGAGGATGAAGCAGTGATGATTCAGGCAGTACTTATAGAGGAGCACGCGGAGGAGTATACCCCGAATTTCAAGGGGTCAATCAAGGGACATTTGAGTGTTGGCATGGGGGCATTTGACGCTGATGTATGACTACTTTGTCCATGATGCCCTATTGGCGGAAAATTTCCCCAGCGGTTTTGGACGCTGAAATTTTTGGAAGAAGGATGATGGTCAGGTACGCTTGGATCCCTTGATTGCATGCACTGGAGATGAAAGAACTACTCGTATGCTCTACAAGGGCAATATTAGGGCCATGTTAAGAAGCTTGCCTTCATTTTTAAAGTAGTTGCATCACAAGACTTCTGGATTTTACACGCATTTTTGTCACAATGCGATCAACATGGTGCAACGGTCTTCATTATTTGCTAGGTTGACTGAAGGACAAGCTCCTCTGTGCAACTATGTGACGCCCCGATTCAATCGTACACTAATCATACACGCAAACGTGTACGATCAAGATCAGGGACTCACGGGAAGATATCACAACACAACTCTAAAACATAAATAAGTCATACAAGCATCATAATACAAGCCAGAGGCCTCGAGGGCTCGAATACAAGTGCTCGATCATAGACGAGTCAGAGGAAGCAACAATATCTAAGTACAGACATAAGTTAAACAAGTTTGCCTTAAGAAGGCTAGCACAAACTGGGATACCGATCGAAAGAGGCGTAGGCCTCCTGCCTGGGATCCTCCTAACTACTCCTGGTCGTCGTCAGCGGGCTGCACGTAGTAGTAGGCACCTCCGGTGTAGTAGGGGTCATCGTCGACGGTGGCGTCTGGCTCCAGGGCTCCAGCATCTGGTTGCGACAACCAGATAGAAGGGAAAGGGGAAAAGAGGGAGAAAAGCAACCGTGAGTACTCATCCAAAGTACTCGCAAGCAAGGAGTTACACTACATATGCATGGGTATATGTGTAAAGGGCCATATCGGTGGACTGAACTACAGAATGCCGGAATAAGAGGGGGATAGCTAATCCTGTCGAAGACTGCGCTTCTGGGAGCCTCCGTCTTGCAGCATGTAGAAGAGAGTAGACTGAAGTCCTCCAAGTAGCATCTCCAAGTAGCATCTCCAGTAGCATCGCATAGCATAATCCTACCCGGCGATCCTCCCCTTGTCGCCCTGTGGAAAAGCGATCACCGGGTTGTCTGTGGAACTTGGAAGGGTGTGTTTTATTAAGTATCCGGTTCTAGTTGTCATAAGGTCAAGGTACAACTCCAAGTCGTCCTGTTACCGAAGATCACGGCTATTCGAATAGATTAACTTCCCTGCAGGGGTGCACCACATAACCCAACACGCTCGATCCCATTTGGCCGGACACACTTTCCTGGGTCATGCCCGGCCTCGGAAGATCAACACGTCGCAGCCCCACCTAGGCACAACAGAGAGGTCAGCCCGCCGGTCTAAATCCTATGCGCGCAGGGGTCTGGGCCCATCGCCCATTGCTCACTTGCATGTTGCGAGGGCGGCCGGAAGCAGACCTAGCAACCTCCATTACAAAGGAAGTTGCGTTAACGCAGTCCAATCCGGCGCGCGCCGCTCCGTCGCTGACGTCAAGAAGGCTTCGGCTGATACCACAACGTCGGGATACCCATAACTACTCCCACGTAGATGGTTAGTGCGTATAGACCAAATGGCCAGACTCAGATCAAATACCAAGATCTCGTTAAGCGTGTTAAGTATCCGCGAACGCCGAACAGGGCCAGGCCCACCTGTCTCCTAGGTGGTCTCAACCTGCCCTGTCGCTCCGCCACAAAGTAACAGTCGGGGGCCGTCGGGAACCCAGGCCCACCTCTACCGGGATGGAGCCACCTGTCCTTTCAGCCCCCTCATCAGAATCACTTGCGGGTACTCATCGAGCTGACCCGACTTTAGTCACCATCTGTATAGTATGTATGTATGTATAGTATATACCCGTGATCACCTCCCGAGTGATCACGGCCCAATAGTATAGCAAGGCAGACTGACAAGAATGTAGGGCCAATAATGATAAACTAGTATCCTATACTAAGTATTTAGGATTGCAGGTAAGGTATCAACAGATGTAGCAACAATGTCAGGCTATGCAAGAGAATAGGAGTAACCGAACAGTATCATGCTACACTACACTAATGCAAGCAGTATAGAGAAGAATAGGCGATATCTGGTGATCAAGGGGGGGGGGGGGCTTGCCTGGTTGCTCAGACAAGAAGGAGGGGTCGTCAACACCATAGTCGATCGGGGTACCAGCAGCAGCATCAGCCTCGTAGTCTACCAAAGAGAAGAGGGGGAAGAAACAATAAATACAATGCAACATAAGCATGACGATGCGTGACAAAGCAAACGGCAGTGTTAGGTGTGCCCTCACGCGGTATTAGGTGATATCGGCAAAGGGGGGGAAAACATCCGAGGAAGTATCTCCAGTGTTTTGCGTTTTCGGGCAGATGAACCGGAGGTGAAATGTTGCAGGTTCACTATGCTAGGGATGCGTGGCGGACGAACGGGCTGCGTATCCGGATTCGTCTCGTCGTTCTGAGCAACTTTCATGTACAAAGTATTTTCATCCGAGCTACCGTTTATTTTCTATTAATTTTTAAAGTTTCAAAACATTTTCTAAATTATTATCTATTTAATTCTAACATTATCCAGAATAGTGCATGCTGGCATCAGCATGACATCAGCATGACGTCAGTAGTCAACGGGACGTTGACTGGGTCAAACTGACGTGTGGGTCCAGTGGGACCCACCTGTCATAAACTAAACATGTTAATTAGGGTTTAATTAAGCCGGATTAGTTATGTTTAATTAAAATAGATTAATTAAGTTAAATAATTTGTTAATTAATTAATTAATTAGTATATTTTATTTCTTATTATCATTTTCTAAAATCTTTCCTTTTTAATCCATTTTCGTTCTCAGGGGCGTGGGCCCCGTTTGTCATTGGCACAAAGGCCAAACGGGCGCGGTACACTGAGCTCGGGTTAACGGGGGGTGGAGCGGAGCCACGGGGCTCGCGGGCACGAGCGTCGACGGCCACGGGCCGCGCGGGCTGCGACTCGAGCAGGGCTGGGGCAAAGGGGGTGCGGCCAGGCGGACGCGGCGGCATGGGCGCGAGGGGAACGCGGGCAGTGGCGAAGCAGCATGAGGCCGGTAGCCATTAGGGACGGCAGCAGGCCACGGCGTGAACGACGGGCGCGCTCAGTTCTGGCGAGGGAAGCAGAGGGGAGAGGAGAGGGGCGATGCTCACTGGGCCCTGCAGGTGTGCGATAGTGGGCTCGAGGTGGCGACGGTGACGACGAAGACAAGGAAGCAGTGGCCGGCAAGGCTCGGTGCGGTCCGGCGAGGTCCGGCGACGGGGCCAGGGCGGCACCGGGCGGCGCTGTCGGGGGCGAGTGCGATGGCGCGGGGACGCGTGGATGAAGCTGGATCCATCCTGGAACAAGAAGGGGCGGCGGAGTCGAGGCAGTCTGGCACGATGAGGTGGAAGCCACTGGGGAGGAGGATGGGGGCATGGGTCGGCGAATCCGGCGACGAAGCTCGGCGGCGGGGCGCGTCGGGGTTGAGCCCCGATCCAAATCAGGGGG
>NC_041382.1:134464931-134472943 GCF_002162155.2 Triticum dicoccoides | reverse complement strand
TGCTGGAGGAGGCCAAGCAGGGGAGGCGACAGCGCCATGGCCCTCCGCCGAGCAGAGGATGGCGCGAGGAGCTCCTCTCCTCGGCACGATGTGTGCGTGTTGTGTGGTGGCAGCAGGTGAGGGAGACGAGGGGATCGTGGGGGAATGGGGGGGTGATTTAGGGTTTGGGGTCGGGGGAGTGGCCTTTTAGGCCAGGGAGAGTGGGGTGGGCCGTGGGCTGCCTGGCGGCCTGGTGGCCTAGTGGGCCGAGGGGCCGGGGGGAATCCTCTTCTTTTCTTTAATCTTCTGTTTTTATCTTCTGCCTTTTTTTCTTTTTTTTATCTTATTTCTTTTCTGTTTTATTTTAGTTGCATTTTATTTTAGTTTTAGTAAAAATTATCACTACACCTAAATTGGTACTTTTAAATAAACTACTGCCACATTAATTCTTATCCCAACTAAAATAGTTTAATATTTTATAAAATTCAAAAGGCATTTATTTTATTATTTAACCTACAATTTTAATTATTTTGAACACTTAAACATTTTATTAAAGTTAGGTTTCTCCACCATAATTACCTATGCATTAGTTGGATCACTCCGAACATTTTAGTTTTAATGTTTGAAAACTTTTATTGTTTGATTGATTTTGAATTTGAATTTGGATTGGTTCTAAACTAACACGAGATTAGCAACAGTAATCGTGGTGACGTGACATCATTACGAGGGGGTTACTGTAGCTTAATTACCCGGGTGTCACAATTCTCCTCCACTACAAGAAATCTCGTCCCGAGATTTAAGTGGTGGAGTAAGGGGGGGAAGGTGCTGGTAGCGAAAAACCTAACGAGTCTTCTCGGTCTTGGCTGCCCTTTCGAAGAGGTTGATCCTTTTCGTTGATGTATTCATTTCTCTGCTTTAGGTCATCATGATGAAGTCGGCATCCTTTATTCGGGAATTCCATCGTACTTCCGAAAGAATAAAGGGTGGGTATTCCGGGGGAACGAACCAGGTTAACTATCTGGTCAATAACATCGGGGAAGGTGGTGGGAAGGAACTCTCGAATTGAAACTTAAGAAAGTATCAAGAGCAAAGTAAGGAGGTATCATGGGAAGTTTCGAGCGGGCAGGCAATCGTTTGATGCCTGTTACAAGGCGCGAAAGGGTTCAAAGCAACGGGAATAAGTATTGTGTCTGATACCAGAATAGATCACTAGGAAGGTGGCTCGTGATATTTCATACGAAGCCAAGCGTGAGGAATAGCTTTAGGAACAGGGGTGTACAGGAGAATCAGGTTTCGATCCTGTGGAACTGTGGGTTATGGGCCCACCATGTGGGTTAAAAGTAGGAAGGGCGGAGACGTCTTGCATGATCATGCAAGCAAGGTATGTCAGAGGATAGCCTATCAGTTATGTCGGCAACAACATCAGTACCAAGGGCGAGGGACGAAGAGAACCATTTTCCTGCTCGTTGAACAAGGCGGACCAGTAGGCAAAGTTCTCATCCATCGGTGGTTACCGAAATGTCATCAACAAAAGTAACAGGGTCTCACTGGCAGAGTTGTACACCGAGGTGTTTACATAAGAAGTGAATTATTACTGCTTAGGTTATATAGATCACAAGAAAAGGTCAAACAAACCAATGGAAAGGAAAATGTGATCATCAGGTTAAACAGAACAATGGAAAGGAAAAAAATGTGTTTAAACACATATTTCAGGAGTATATCCTTCCCAAGGACAAGAAGAGCAAGATATCCACGACAGGAGGTAATGTAGAAAACCCTTTAGGTAAGGGGAGAGAAATTTCATGACATTACCTATACAACTGTGTTTGGATAATTGAGCAAGAAACATTTAGCATTGGGCTTCAAATGTTCTTATTGAAGATCGGAGTACCACAGACATGCTTCGAGATAGCATTAACATGGTCTTCAAGCAAAGGTCGGACTTTGGATACACAAAGGATCCGTCAGGAGCAACTTATAGAATAAGTCTTACAATTTCCTCATGGAAGAATGGCTAAACTTGCTAAAAAGGATACTACAACAATAGGTCCTCCACCCAGGGGGGGGGGTGCTAGGCATGACATCATGTTACCGGGTCATCGAAGGACCAACATCATAACTCTTGGAAAGTTGTCCCAACCATCATATCTGACCGAGATTCAGATCCGTTTGGTGTCATGATACCTCAGACTCAGGATGTCCGAGAAGAAAAGGTGCAACATAAATAGACGAAACGACATTTCAAGATTCTCAGGAAATGAATTATGGGAGCGGGTTCTTGAAGTAATAGTTCATCCTTAAACCAAGGAGAGGATGAGGGGGTAACTGATGGAATCAACGAAAATTCATCGAGAATTCCAAACGGATGGATTTCCACAATAATGTGAACAAGAAGATGACACTTGTCAATTTAAATGATATAATGTTGTATGCTCTAGGAAAACATACACCATCAATCATTAGTTGAAAGGTGTGCCTGAAATATGACCTTAGGCGACAAGATCAATGTTAGAGTGACGATTCAATAACCAACAGTCTAAGAATGAACGGCCGACCATTAACTTCAAAGCAATAGGGTTGCTAGAAGTACAGAACTCAAATAGCATCTATTGGTGTGCTGGTTAAAAACAACACAGGGACCAAGGAAGAATGGTGATGGTGAGAAGTATCATCATACCGAGAATTTCTAAGAGGTGGAGCAATCCCCACAGCATTCTCGACTTAAAAGACAGTAATACTTCAAGGCAGAACACAACACTAGCTGGAGAGCAAGTTGTATTCAGAATGTGGACAAGTTCGCGATAAAAGGAAGTCAAGGGTGTTGTCGATGATAATAAAAATCATCGAGGGCAAGGAGGGTATTTCTCATCATGAACACAATTGACATCTAATCAAAGGAATGATGAAGTGAAATGTTATTGGAA
Source organism: Triticum dicoccoides (assembly GCF_002162155.2). Classification (NCBI taxonomy): domain Eukaryota; kingdom Viridiplantae; phylum Streptophyta; class Magnoliopsida; order Poales; family Poaceae; genus Triticum; species Triticum dicoccoides. The sequence goes on along the minus strand of NC_041382.1, from coordinate 134,470,040 downwards.
CCAAGGGTACGACGCCAACTCGAAATCAAGCTTGTTGTTCAAGGCAAAGTGATATGACAAGGAAAGTTGATGTAAGCTTAGCTCAACGTCGAAAATTGTGCTTCGAGAATAAAGACCAGGTAGCACAGTTAGAATCATCACGACAATGATATAGTCAAACAGGCTAGGAATGGCATGATCGGGTACAAACTCGTACTTATAGAAGCTTACTGAAGAGCTGTTGAACCGCAGTGCGGACTCGGTTCAGTTATCGGTGTCTATGAGTGTTTAATAACTCAGAGCCCGTGAAAAATTGGAATCAGTGGGAAGGTAGCACTTGATGAAGAACTCATGAGAAGTTATGCAGTTCCATGATAATCTCAAGATACCAGGGGGGTAATACTCGATGACATATCAAAGTAGAGGTTGGACCGGGGTATTGCTCTACAGAAGACAAGTGCTAAAACTTGCACGAGAAATGGTATTTAAAAGAGAACATGATCGGAACCACGATTGCTAAAGGCCAGATCCCTGATATAAGATGAACTTATACCAAAGGAATAATTAATTTAAGAGAAGCTTTAATGATAAGATCTACATCGTGTCCATGGGCATGAACACAAATTCAAGGTCGACTCCCACTTCTCCAATGCATAACCTTTCATTCACTTCTCACGTTCAATGAAGTTGTAGTTTTGAAATTTTATCTGGCGAAGCACCAGAAGAGTATGATTCGTGAAAACTTTCGGGTTCACACGGTTTAGAGAAGGCATATGTTCAACCCATAGGGGCTTCTTAGAAACATATACCACAAGTTTCAAGAGTAAATAACACAAGCCCGAAAACAGAGCATGGTTGGCCAAGCAGAGGATACAACTTAACAAAGGCATTATGTATCAGGGAAAGAACTCACAAAGTGATCAAATGTGAAGGACACTGTCGGATAACAATCCAACAAAGGACTTGATGGTCCACAAAGGATCTTATGTGAGTAACGATACTCAACCAGAAGAGGAAGGAATGCAAATGCAACAGGTTATGGAACCATCTGATTAATCCAAAGCTTAGATGCAAAGGAATTATGATTTCCAAAACAAAGGATCAGAAGCAGACGTTCTGATCAAGGATGGATCAATTGAATATACCAGAGGCACAATTCGACGACAGATAGTTTGGTCGAGAACCAGCTCATGTTCAAAATGACGTCTGAGCCGGAAAGATAATCCTAGGACTCGACTGATGATTGCGAACATTCACAACGTATTGAATCAACGGACTCAAAAATGATGGTGACAAAGGATGCCAATATGATTACTATACTTATGGGATTAATCATAATGAAAGCAAACAAGAAATTCCAGAGCAATAGGTTGCTGAGGATTTTCGGAATTTCGAATGGTATTTCGAAGACTTTTGTGTAACACATGAACAACTGGGGGATGAGCGGATACTCGATAAGTGCGAGAATCAACCGTAGGGGTATTCAGGTGACAAAGAACAGCAAGGCAGTAAGCTCAAAGGATTATCGAAACAACGACGAGTGTTTCGAGGTATCTGGTAATAACAAGACCAACTGGGGATGAATGTAAGAATAACAACTGCAAGTAGTTATCCATAAGGGTTGACGGTGGAAGGGGAATTGCAAATGCGATGAACATAAGTTCTCGGGTTAACAGCGGAGAGTATCTTCAGGGTCTTCACGTGCCGCAGACGATCATCATTAATAAGGGGCTCTCGGGTGAAAGTGATAACGAGATCCTAATGTTAGATTTAGCAAAAATCATTTAACCCGAATAGAAGAGAGATCAGAGTCCCAGAGTATAGGTCGAGGAATAAAAGATCCTAATACCACCCAATTGGCGACGTGGGCCCATGGGCCGCATAGCCAAGTTAGTAAAACAATTTTCATCGACTAGACTCAACTTCGGCCAAGGAGTTGGAAAGGAGGATTCCTACAGGCAGTCGGCTTTGATACCAACTTGTGACGCCCCCGATTCAATCGTACACTAATCATACACGCAAACGTGTACGATCAAGATCAAGGACTCACGGGAAGATATCACAACACAACTCTAAAACATAAATAAGTCATACAAGCATCATAATACAAGCCAGGGGCCTCGAGGGCTCGAATACAAGTGCTCGATCATAGACGAGTCAGCGGAAGCAACAATATCTGAGTACAGACATAAGTTAAACAAGTTTGCCTTAAGAAGGCTAGCACAAATTGGGATACCGATCGAAAGAGGCGTAGGCCTCCTGCCTGGGATCCTCCTAACTACTCCTGGTCGTCGTCAGCGGGCTGCACGTAGTAGTAGGCACCTCCGATGTAGTAGGGGTCATCGTCGACGGTGGCGTCTGGCTCCAGGGCTCCAGCATCTGGTTGCGACAACCAGATAGAAGGGAAAGGGGAAAAGAGGGAGAAAAGCAACCGTGAGTACTCATCCAAAGTACTCGCAAGCAAGGAGTTACACTACATATGCATGGGTATATGTGTAAAGGGCCATATCGATGGACTGAACTGCAGAATGCCAGAATAAGAGGGGGATAGCTAATCCTGTCGAAGACTACGCTTCTGGGTGCCTCCGTCTTGCAGCATGTAGAAGAGAGTAGACTGAAGTCCTCCAAGTAGCATCTCCAAGTAGCATCTCCAGTAGCATCGCATAGCATAATCCTACCCGGCGATCCTCCCCTCGTCGCCCTGTGGAAAAGCGATCACCGGGTTGTCTATGGAACTTGGAAGGGTGTGTTTTATTAAGTATCCGGTTCTAGTTGTCATAAGGTCAAGGTACAACTCCAAGTCGTCCTGTTAGCGAAGATCACGGCTATTCGAATAGATTAACTTCCCTGGAGGGGTGCACCACATAACCCAACACGCTCGATCCCATTTGGCCGGACACACTTTCCTGGGTCATGCCCGGCCTCGGAAGATCAACACGTCGCAGCCCCACCTAGGCACAATAGAGAGGTCAGCCTGCCGGTCTAAATCCTATGCGCGCAGGGGTCTGGGCCCATCGCCCATTGCTCACCTGCACGTTCCGAGGGCGGCCGGAAGCAGACCTAGCAACCTTCATTACAAAGGAAGTTGCGTTAACGCAGTCCAATCCGGCGCGCGCCGCTCCGTCGCTGACGTCAAGAAGGCTTCGGCTGATACCACGACGTCGGGATACCCATAACTACTCCCACGTAGATGGTTACTGCATATAGACCAAATGGCCAGACTCAGATCAAATACCAAGATCTCGTTAAGCGTGTTAAGTATCCGCGAACGCCGAATAGGGCCAGGCCCACCTGTCTCCTAGGTGGTCTCAACCTGCCCTGTCGCTCCGCCACAAAGTAACAGTCGGGGGCCGTCGGGAACCCAGGCCCACCTCTACCAGGATGGAGCCACCTGTCCTTTCAGCCCCCTCATCAGAATCACTTGCGGGTACTCATCAAGCTGACCCAACTTTAGTCACCATCTGTATAGTATGTATGTATGTATAGTATATACCCGTGATCACCTCCCGAGTGATCACGGCCCAATAGTATAGCAAGACAGACTGACAAGAATGTAGGGCCAATGATGATAAACTAGTATCCTATACTAAGTATTTAGGATTGCAGGTAAGGTATCAACAGATGTAGCAACAATGTCAGGCTATGCAACAGAATAGGAGTAACCGAATAGTATCATGCTACACTACTCTAATGCAAGCAATACAGAGAAGAATAGGCGATATCTGGTGATCAAGGGGGGGGGGCTTGTCTGGTTGCTCAGACAAGAAGGAGGGGTCGTCAACACCGTAGTCGATCGGGGTACCAGCAGCAGCATCAGCCTCGTAGTCTACCGAAGAGAAGAGGGGGAAGAAACAATAAATACAATGCAACATAAGCATGACGATGCGTGACAAAGCAAACGGCGGTGTTAGGTGTGCCCTCACGCGGTATTAGGTGATATCGGCGAAGGGGGGAAAACATCCGGAAAAATATCCACAGTGTTTCGCGTTTTCGGGCAGATGAACCGAAGGTGAAATGTTGCAGGTTCACTATGCTAGGGACGCGTGGCGGACGAACGGGCTGCATATCCGGATTCGTCTCGTCGTTCTGAGCAACTTTCATGTACAAAGTATTTTCATCCGAGCTACCGTTTATTTTCTATTAATTTTTAAAGTTTCAAAACATTTTCTAAATTATTATCTATTTAATTCTAACATTATCCAGAATAGTGCATGCTGACATCAGCATGACATCAGCATGACGTCAGCAGTCAACGGGACGTTGACTAGGTCAAACTGACGTGTGGGTCCAGTGGGACCCACCTGTCATAAACTAAACATGTTAATTAGGGTTTAATTAAGCCAGATTAGTTATGTTTAATTAAACTAGATTAATTAAGTTAAATAATTTGTTAATTAATTAATTAATTAGTATATTTTATTTCTTATTATAATTTTCTAAAATCTTTTCTTTTTAATCCATTTTTGTTCTCAGGGGCGTGGGCCCCGTTTGTCATTGGCACAAAGGCCAAACGGGCGCGGTACACTGGGCTCGGGTTAACGGGGGGTGGAGCGGAGCCACGGGGCTCGCGGGCACGAGCGCCGACGGCCAGGGGCCGCGCGGGCGGCGACTCGAGCAGGGCTGGGGCAAAGGGGGTGCGGCCAGGCGGACGCGGCGGCATGGGCGCGAGAGGAGCGCGTGCAGTGGCGAAGTAGCACGAGGCCGGTAGCCATCAGGGACGGCAGCAGGCCACGACGTGAACGACGGGCGCGCTCGGTTCCGGCGAGGGAAGCAGAGGGGGAGAGGAGAGGGGCGATGCTCACTGGGCCCTGCAGGTGTGCGATAGTGGGCTCGAGGTGGCGACGGTGACGTCGAAGACGAGGAAGCAGTGGCCGGCGAGGCTCGGTGCGGTCCAGCGAGGTCCGGCGACGGGGCCAGGGCGGCACCGGGCGGTGCTGTCGGGGGCGAGTGCGATGGCGCGGGGACGCGTGGATGCAGCTGGATCCATCCTGGAACAAGAAGGGGCGGCGTAGTCGAGGCAGTCTGGCACGATGAGGTGGAAGCCGCTGGGGAGGAGGATGGGGGCACGAGTCGGTGAATCCGGCGACGAAGCTCGGCGGCGGGGCGCGTCGGGGTTGAGCCCCGATCCAA
>NC_041382.1:134409561-134464469 GCF_002162155.2 Triticum dicoccoides | reverse complement strand
GGCCCTCCGCCGAGCAGAGGATGGCGCGAGGAGCTCCTCTCCTCGGCATGATGTGTGCGTGTTGTGTGGTGGCGGCAGGTGAGGGAGACGAGGGGATCGTGGGGGAATGGGAGGGGGTGATTTAGGGTTTGGGGTCGGGGGAGTGGCCTTTTAGGCCAGGGAGAGTGGGGTGGGCCGTGGGCTGCCTGGCGGCCTGGTGGCCTAGTGGGCCGAGGGGCCGGGGGGGATCCTCTTCTTTTCTTTAATCTTCTGTTTTTATCTTGTGCCTTTTTTTCTTTTTTTATCTTATTTCTTTTCTGTTTTATTTTAGTTGCATTTTATTTTAGTTTTAGTAAAAATTATCACTAACACCTAAATTGGTACTTTTAAATAAACTACTGCCACATTAATTCTTATCCCAACTAAAATAGTTTAATATTTTATAAAATTCAAAAGGCATTTATTTTATTATTTAACCTACAATTTTAATTATTTTGAACACTTAAACATTTTATTAAATTTAGGTTTCTCCACCATAATTACCTATGAATTAGTTGGATCACTTCGAACATTTTAGTTTTAATGTTTGAAAACTTTTATTGTTTGATTGATTTTGAATTTGAATTTGGATTGGTTCTAAACTAACACGAGATTAGCAACAGTAATCGTGGTGACGTGACATCATTACGAGGGGGTTACTGTAGCTTAATTACCCGGGCGTCACAAACTATACCATGAATGGTCATGACCACAACATGGTCTACTATCTGGTTGATGGCATCTATCCTCCGTGGGTGACCTTCTGTTAAAGTATGTTGCACGTATAGTTTGTTAGGCAATCTCTTCTACCGATCCTGTCAATAATTTGGTATTTAAGATTGATTGCATTCTTTCCTTGCAAGATACCCTATACACGTGCTATAAATATATCTGAGTCGAATGCCCCAATTGTGGTGATTTCCCTCAAAATGTTAGTAGTTTACATGGTATCAGCCTAACACAAAAATCTAAACCTCCCGATCCTTGCTTTCCTACGCGGCCGCAATGAGCACCGCTCCAGCCAACACCGCGATTGCGATGGGATCTCCCACCGCCCCTTCCCAGCACCCCCCACCGCTTCTTCCCTCACCTTCTTTGCTGCTCCGGCCACCTCCTCGCCCCCTCTGGCTTTCAACGTCGCTAGCGTGAAGACACATGTCCCAGTTACCCTCGATCTGAAAGCTGCCAACTTCTCAAATTGGCCATGCTCATCAACATCCTTGTCGGCAAATACGAGCTCACCGGTCACGTCTTCCATGCCACCCTGGCCGCCGACCGCACCCAGAGTGGAACCACAAGGACTTCATTATTCGCTCGTGGCTCTATGGTTCCATCAGCGACGAGATTCTCGACATCATCATGGTAGAGAACCAGACCCCCCTGAAAGTGCAACTAATCCCCGGGTGGTTTTGGTAATTATTAACAACATATAGCTCATTGAACTAATATCCATCCAAGATATCTTTTCAGAAAGTTCAACGATTGGCATGGCATGGACTAAAATGTGGACCCCTCAAATGCTAAGGACACATATTGGCACAAGCTCAAGACTCTACGTTTTCATTTTAGTGATCCAAGATCACATTGAGTCCACAGGAAAAGCTAATACTATTAAAAGGGGATGAGGTGTTGCTTAATGGCTTGCTTGCTCAATTGCTTAGTAATATGCTCCAAAAGCCCTCAACCACTTTCTCATTTCCACATATGTCCCAAACCAAAAGTCAAACTCGGTCCCACCGTTTTGATATATCCGGCGCCACCGAGTTCATTTGACATAACCATAGCCAGAAACCCTAATCATTTTGGTCTCACCGATAGGGATCTCGGTCTCACTGAGATGGGATTGGAAACTCTCTGTTTCCCTTTGTAACGTTTCGGTCAAACCAAGATGAGCGATCAGTCCCACCGAGTTCGCAATGCAAACTCTTTGTTTCCTTTTCGTAACGTTTCGGTCTCACCGAAATGAGCGATCGGTCTCACCGAAATGAGCGATCGGTCCCACTGAGTTTCCTTTTCGTAACGTTTAGGTCTCACCGAAATTAGTCTCACCGAGTTCAAGTGATTGGTCTCACCGAGATCAAGTTATGCCCTAACCCTAACAGAATCGGTCCCACCGAGTTGATCATGTCGGTCCCAACGAAAAGCCTAATGTTCACATTTTGAACTGAATCGGTCTGACCGAGTTTCACTATTCGGTCCCACCGAGCTTGGTAAATTGTCTAGAACGGTTAGATTTTGTGTGGAGGCTATATATACCCCTCCACCCTTCCTCCATTCATGAAGAGAGCTATCATAACGTGCCTACACTTCCACTATTCATTTTCGGAGAGAGAACCACCTACTCCTGTGTTGAGACCAAGATATTCCAATCCAACCACAAGAATCTTGATCTCTAGCCTTCCCCAAGTTGTTTTCCACTCAAATCATCTTTCCAACATATCCAAATCTGTGAGAGAGGGTTGAGTGCTTGGGAGACTATCATTTGAAGCACAAGCAAGGAGTTCATCATCAACACACCATCTATTACCTTTTGGAGAGTGGTGTCTCATAGATTGGTTAGGTATCACTTGGTAGCCTCCGTCAAGATTTTGGAGTTGAACCAAGGAGTTTGTAAAGGCAAGGAGATCGCCTACTTCGTGAAGATCTACCCAAGTGAGGCAAGTCCTTCGTGGGCGATGTCCATGGTGGGATAGACAAGGTTGCTTCTTCGTGGACCCTTCGTGGGTTGAGCCCTCCATGGACTCGCGCAGTTGTTACCCTTCGTGGGTTGAAGTCTCCATCAACGTGGATGTACGATAGCACCACCTATCGGAACCACGCCAAAAATCTCCATGTCTACATTGCGTTTTCCCCCTTCAAACTCCTCCCCTTTACCTTCATATGCAATGATTTACATTCCACTGCTATACTCTTAGAATTGCATGTGTAGGTTGATTTTTTGACTTGTGATAAGTTGCTAAAATCTGCCAAGACATAAAATTTGGAAAAGGCTAGATTTTTATTTGGTCAAGTAGTCTAATCACCCCCCCCCTCTAGACATATTTTCGATCCTACAAGTGGTATCGGAGCCTTGGTCTCCATTTGCCTCGATTTCCATAGCTTTGGTGATCATAGCCTTGGTTTCATAACCTAGGAGAGTATGGCGTCTAGCGAGGGAAATTACCACCGTAGAGGTCCTTACTTTGATGGTACAAATTTTGCTAGTTGGAAGCATAAGATGAAAATGCATATTCTTGGACATAACCTTGCCGTTTGGGCTATTGTGTGTATTGGCTTGCAAGGTGAATTCTTCGATGGGAGAGAACCAAATGGTGGATCTATCGCGGAAGAATTGAAGATGTTGCAATACAATGCTCAAGCTTGTGATATCCTCTTCAACGGATTGTACCCCGAAGAATTCAACAAAATCAGCCGTCTAGAGAATGCAAAGGAAATCTGGGATAATTTGATTGATATGCACAAAGGTACCGACTCCGTCAAGGAATCCAAATTGAATGTGCTTCAAAGTCAACTTGACATGTTCAAAATGAAGGATGGCGAAGGTGTCACTGAAATATACTCTAGGCTTGCTCTCATCACAAATGAGATTGTCGGCTTAGGAAGTGAAGAGATGATAAACAGATTCATCATCAAGAAGATTCTAAGAGCCTTGGATGGAAAATATGATACCGTGTGCACATTAATCCAAATGATGCCCAATTACAAAGATCTCAAGCCAACGGAAATCATTGGTAGAATTGTTTCTCATGAGATGTCACTCAAGGATAAAGAAGAGCTTCACAATAAGTCTAGTGGTTCTTACAAAGCCTCATGTGACGCTCCTAGATCATCAAGTGAGAAACAAGCTTTCAATGAAGAATTGAGCTTAATGGTGAAGAACTTCAACAAGTTCTACAAGAGTAGAAGCAAAGAAAGAAGTTCCAAGTCAAGGTCCTACAATGACAAAAGATCTTCTAGTCGTGAACGTAACTGCTACAATTGTGGAAGACTAGGACACTACTCCAATGAGTGTACGGCTCCCTACAAAAGAAGAGAAGACTCACTGAAAAGGATAAGTAGAAGAGAAGAATCACCTCCAAGAGAGACAAGGAGTAGAGATGATCGTTATGAATGAAGAACCTCTCGCGGAAGCAAGGATTTGGAAAGGAAGGACAAGTCATCAAGGAACTATACAAAACAAAGACATCAAGCTCATGTTGGTGAATGGGTATCCGGCTCCGACTCCGACCACCACTCCGAGAGAAGTTATCACTCTGACTCCGAATATACTCAAGATGAAGGTGTTGCCGGTCTAGCACTTGTGTCAACCAACTCCTATGACACATTTGACTCATCAAATGAAGGAATTGGAAGATGCTTCATGGCTAAAGGCCAAAAGGTATCACACCCCGAGTATGTTGATTTCAATAGTGATGAGGATGATTTGCTAGGTGTTGATGATTTACTTGTTGACAACTCTAGTGATGAAAACTATGATGAACTTGCTATTAACCATGCTAATCAAGATAAAACGAATGATGATGATAAGAAGGAGATTGAGTGTCTAACTAAAGAACTAAACACTCTTAAGTTAGCTCATGAAACTACCTTGGAAAATCATCGAGAGCTTTTAAAGACTCATGAGAAGTTACGCTTTGAAAAGCTCAACCTTGAGCAAGAGCATGGGTTCTTAAAAGCAATCAATGATGATCTTCGCAAGAAAAGTTCTTCTTACATTGCCAAGCGTTTACTCCTGTCTACTTACATGCCACAAGTTAAATCTAGCAACAAGAGTAAGAAAGATTCTTCTTCTAGTGGTAACAATAATCATGTTAAATCCAATGTTGTTGCTTCTAGTAGTTCTCTTGATTCCACTAATTATTTTCCTAGCCAAGTCACACTTGAGCAAGAAAATAGCTTATTGAAGGGAATTATAGAGAAAGGTGTTTACAAGAGCCTTGCCGGAAGTAAGCAATTTGAGGAAATTGTACGTAAGCAAGGAAGACACCGGAAGAATCAAGGTGTTGGTTTTGAATGAAAGTTCAATGCCAATGGAGTTGAGTGGGAAGAATATCAATACCCCAAGACGAAGTTTGTTCCTCAGCAAGAGAAGTATGATCCTACTTCTTTCCAAGGGACACAAGCTCAAGATGATCTTCCACCACAAGACCTCAAGCAAAAAGACAAGGACAAGCTTCAAGAGGAGATTGATGCATTTGAAGAAGCTCCTAAGGCCTTGGCCAAGTGGGTTCCCAAGACTACATCAAGTTCTACTTCATCAAGTACTACTACAACTCCAAGGATTCCCATCAAGATGATGTGGATCCCGAAGAAGAAGAACTAGAGAGTTCTTGAGGGTGACTCCACCAACATACTTCACTCATATCATTTTGGAAGGACAGATGCAAACAACTTCCACGTCTTGCACTAGTTCAAGGAGTCACAAACCCTCTTGTTGGTAAGACAAGGGACAAGGTAATCTATTGCCTTCATGGACATCATCTTGTGTGAACATCACTCTATGTCTATGGATATCCTTGTTTGTTCCTTGTGGGACTAACCCACGTAGGTATTGAAAGTGCAACTCACTCCAATGGATTGCTCCAAATGATCTACATCAACATTGAGCATCCACATCTTCAGCACCTACATGAAGTCGTCATCGACAAAACTCAAGGTTAGTTCATCCCTCTTAGGGGGGATATCACATCTAGGGGGAGCTTTACTCTAATCATTTGAGCTAAAGCAACTCTAAAGGTGTGAACACAACAATGCTTTATGTAAAAGTGGCAACCCCACTTGTGCTTAAACGATTAGTATGAGACCTACGATCAAATGTTCTCATTTGACTCCTCAGTCAATATACTCATATATAGATGACCTAGCCGTCGCCAATTGCTTGATAGATGCTAGAGTGTTTGTGCATGCTTTGCCACATATTTTATTTGCCATATTATCATGTGAGCATGTTGAGTGCATATTTTTCTCATTCGAGGACATCCATTTGTTGCTTTGATTGTTTGGTATTTTTATTTTGCCAAATGGATGGACAAGAATGCCTAAGAACTCCCTCTAGCTATATATGCTTTTCTCGTCTCAAACTCTATTCATGCTACATCACAAGGTTTGATCAAGTCGGATTCGAACCCTCTGGGTGAGGAGCACTCGGAGCCACCGATTCGTCATAGACTTAAACTTCCAAAACCACTCTGTGTATTTCAGTCTGGACGATTCATTCGTTTCAATCATACCGAGTTCATTGAGTTGATCTAGGTTTTCAAACTCAGTGCAACCGATTTGAACAGTTCGGTCACACCGAGTTGCAGTAACCGCTTGCGATTTTGCATCTCAGTGCCACCGAGTCATTCCACTCGGTCACACCGACAGGGTCGGGATATATATACCCACGGGTCAAATTTTGGAAATTCCTCCGAAATATTGCGCCCGCGCGTGTCCTGCTCTACCGACTCAGGTCTCCGGATTGTCTCCTCATTGCCAGCGACCTTCCGCCGCTGGTCTCCGCCACCGTCAACAGGAATCTTCACCGCCTTGCCACCGTAGCGAGTTCACCCCCGAGTTAGGGTATGAACTCGACCCTTATGTGCAATCTTTACCTCGGATTCCTACACTTATGTCAATGCCATGATTCTTACCACGTATGAGATTGTTCTATCCAGCAAAAACTTCCTTTAGATTAGCTTTGATTCAAAAATTTAGGGTTAGGTTTCCACCGAACTCATCTCGGACCGACCGAGTTGTAGAAATCGGTCTCACCGATTTGCCTTAGGCCATGGCACTTGTGATTTTTGGTCTGACAGAAACTTGCAAATCGGTGTGACCGAGTTCGATTCTCAGTGAAACCCTAGCAATCTCGGAGTCACTGAACTGTGTCTCGGTCTGACCGATTCCGCTAGTTCAGACTCCAATATTGCTTCGGTGTCTCCAAGTTTAACAAATCGGTAGCTCCGAAATGCTTTCTGTGGAAAACTAAAACTAAGTTTTTGACTCAATTGTTTTGCAAAATCTTTGCACTTTGTGATGCTCATCCACTTTATCTCAACTATATCTATTCATAGGGTCAGCTTTAAGTTTGCAGTGTCAACAATGTCTGATCAGAGTGACAGCCAGAACAAGTCTGAGGAGCAAGTCAACTTGAGTGAGGGCACTAGTCCCTCTAACAGCTATGATGATGGAAGCAGAAGCACCCCAAGGAACTTGCCCAAGGCAGCAACCAGGACAAGGAGAAAGAGAAACTCAAATTTTGAGGATGAAGATTATGTTGCTGTTGAGGAGGAGGTCAGCTCTAAGAAGAAAGTTGTCAAGAAAGAATTTGGCACATCAGCTTCAACCAAACATGGTATGCCCAAGAAAGCTCCTGCCAAGAGAGTGCCCATGTCAAAGGCCAGAGCCTCAAATCTTGAAGCCTCCAAATCAACTGAAGAAGAAGCTGCTAGTGAGGGAAAGAAGAGAAAAGAAAGGGTCAAGAAGACCATGGACAAAGTTATTGGTAGATCCTCTATGATGAGAGACCCAGCTGAGGATGACGAAGAAGATGAAGAAGAGGATACTGCACCAGCACCCAAAGCACATAAGCTGAAGGGGGATGCCATCAAGTCTGGGGCTACTCCATCAAAGCCCAAGACTGCCCCCAAAGCTACTGCTCCTGCCCCCAAGTCTGCACCAATGAGAAGCACTAGAAATATTTCTGCTGCAGAGAAAAACATGGCCCCGGTGCCTGAAATGTAAGAAGAAGGTGATGAAGCCCAAGTGCTCAGAAAGTTGAAGCCAAAAATTCCTGATCATGATGACAATCGCCTAGTGGCTGAAAACATGAAGGAGAGGAAGGATGCAGGTCTCGGATTGTGGAGACAATCAGACCCTTATGCTGTGAGGAGAAGGACTGTTGTGGACTACAGATTTCACACCAAGGAACAACATGACTTCTATGAGACAGTCCTTTTGGATAAGAAGCTCATCATGTGTGACATGAAGTGGGTGGACTGGAAATACATTGACAATAATGAAGATTATTTCCCTGGAGTACATGAAAGTTTCAGACTCAATGGATGATGAGCTTATCATGCAGTTTTACTCCACTGCTCATTTTTATCCAGATGGGAGAATTGTATGGATGACTGAAGGTACAAGGTACCAATCTACTATTGCTAAGTGGGCCAAGCTTATCAATGCCCCTGAAGAATTTGATGATGACTTTGATGTCTATGCTAAACCTAGGAAGGGTCACAAGCCAACATGTACAAGGAGATACCAGACAAGGCCTTGGAGACACACAAGCTAGGCTCAGTGTACTATATGTTATCTAGATTGGCCACCATGAACACTATATTGAGGCACACCTTGCTGCCCAAATAAGGAGATCACAGGATGATCGGAGGCCACTCTGTCAACTTGCTTCAGATGTTTGATGTGCCCCAGAAATTTAAAGTGATGATTTTGATTGTTGAGATAATCAAGAGAACTGTACCAGACCAAAAGAGATCATGTGGGTATGCCCCACACATTCAGATGCCCATCAACTCCAAGATGAGCAAATGCATGTATCTCTTGGACAAAGAGAACCTTCCCTTGAGGCCGGACCATGAGCACAACATAGTTGTCATGGATGCTTCAGATCCTACTTCAGTAGAGGCTCAGGAGAAGAGGGAACAGGCAAAAGCAGAGAAGGCAACCAAGATGCCAAGTGTTGAAGAAGCTTCACAAGTTTTTCTCAAGTCCAAACAAGACCAACTTGGCTATCTCATTCAAGCTACTTTGAGGATTGAGAAAGGTTTGGCCAACCTGACTCAAAATCAAGAGAGTCTGGAGAGAATTTTTGAGACAAAACTTCATGACTTGGATGTCAAGGTGACAGAAATTCAGACATCTGTGGAGAAGATCCAAGAAGATCTTGAGGATAGAATTCACAAGACCACTACTGATGCTTAAACAAAGGGTGCCCAGAAGGCAGAGGTCTGCAGCAGTGCTAGTGATAGACACAAGAGCTACAACTTCATCTCCTGCAGCCACAGCTTCAGTTGCCCCTCCAGTTGCAACTCCACCAGCTCCTACAACCTCTTCAGATGCATTTGTTACAGGATTCCTCTCCACACCACATTCGCACTCTGAAGCTCCCGAAGATCAAGCTTAGAGAGCCGCATAGCACTATACATATTCAAGCTTCTTGGTAACTTGTTGCCAAAGGGGGAGAAAGTGTATAGATCATAAGCTTCGAGAGAGAGAGAGCTTTGCTTCTTTTTGCTATCTCTTGCTACTTATTTGCTTGCTTGTTTGGTTGATACTCTATATTTGTGTGTGTGTGTGAGATACTTTAATGTCTGTGCTTGGATGATGATTATCTATCTCTCATGTATGATCATTCACTTTGCCTTGGTGATGAGTGCATATTTCATATTCTATCATTTTGAGTGCTCCACCAAGATGTATGTGACATGGAAGAGTAACTCATGATCCTAATCGATTGTGCATTTGCATTCAAAAGCAAATTTTAAATAATACACAAATTTAGGGGGGGCTCTTGCCTATCACATACTTCTCAAAGCGCTGATGTATTCCTCTCTTACGATCATTTGTCAAAGCTTTGATCTATATGCTGTCATCAATTACCAAAAAGGTGGAGATTGAAAGTGCAACTAATCCCCGGGTGGTTTTGGTAATTATTAACAACATATAGCTCATTGAACTAATATCCATTCAAGATAATTTTTTCAGAAAGTTCAATGATTGGCATGGCATGGACTAGAGGTGTGGACCCCTCAAAATGCTAAGGACACATATTGGCACAAGCTCAAGACTCTACATTTTCATTTTAGTGATCAAAGATCACATTGAGTCCATAGGAAAAGCCAATACTATTAAAAGAGGATGAGGTGTTGCTTAATGGCTTGCTTGCTCAAAATGCTTAGTGATATGCTCCAAAAGCCCTCAACCACTTTCTTATTTCCACATATGTCCCAAACCAAAAGTCAAACTCGGCCCCACCAATTTGATCTATCCGGCGCCACCGAGTTCATTTGACATAGCCATAGCCAGAAACCCTAATCATTTCAGTCTCATCGATAGGGATCTCGGTCTCACTGAGATGGGATTGCAAACTCTTTGTTTCCCTTCGTAAAATTTCGGTCAAACCGAGATGAGTGATCGGTCCCACCGAGTTCGCAATGCAAAATCTCTGTTTCCTTTTCATAATGTTTCGGTCTCACCAAAATGAGCGATCGGTCCCACCAAGTTTGCTTGACCAACTCTTTGTTTGCCTATTGTTGAAATTGGTCTCACCGAGTTCATGTGATCAGTCTCACTAAGATCAAGTCATGCCCTAACCCTCACACAATCGGTCTCACCGAAAAGCCTAATGTTCACATTTTGAAATGAATCGGTCTGACCGAGTTTCACTATTCGGTCCCACCGAGTTTGGTAAATTGTGTGTAATGGTTAGATTTTGTGTGGAGGCTATATATACCCCTCCACCCTTCATCCATTCGTGGAGAGAGCTATCAGAACGTGCCTACACTTCTGCTATTCATTTTCTGAGAGAGAACCACCTACTCATATGTTGAGACCAATATATTCTAATCCAACCACAAGAATCTTGATCACCAGCCTTCCCCAAGTTGCTTTCCACTCAAATCATCTTTCCAACATGTCCAAATCTGTGAGAGAGAGTTGAGTGTTGGGGAGACTATCATTTGAAGCACAAGAGCAAGGAGTTCATCATCAACACAACATCTATTACCTTTCGGAGAGTGGTGTCTCCTAGATTGGTTTGGTGTCACTTGGGAGCCTCCATCAAGATTGTGGAGTTGAACCAAGGAGTTTGTAAAGGAAAGGAGATCACCTACTTCATGAAGATCTACCCAAGTGAGGCAAGTCCTTCCTGGGCGATGGCCATGGTGGGATAGATAAGGTTGGTTCTTCGTGGACCCTTCGTGGGTGGAGCTCTCCGTGGACTCATGCAGCTGTTACCCTTCATGGGTTGAAGTCTCCATAAACATGGGTGTACGATAGCACTACCTATCGGAACCACGCCAATAATCTCCGTGTCTACATTGCGTTTGCTCCCTTCAAACTCCTCCCCTTTACCTTCATATGCAATGATTTACATTCCACTGCTATACTCTTAGAATTGCATGTGTAGGTTGATTGCTTGACTTGTGATAAGTTGCTAAAATCTGCCAAGACTTAAAATTGGGAAAAGGCTAGATTTTTATTTGGTCAAGTAGTCTAATCACCCCCTCTAGACATACTTTCAATCCTACACCTCCCCACAAGGCGTACAAGCTAATCTGCAACCTCTCCCTCAACAATCAGATGATGTGTGCCATCTATCTTCCCTCGCTCAAGGTGATCTCACGGCCACCGCCTACTGCCATCGTCCCAATCGCTCTCTGATGCCGTCTGCGACATTTGCCAACCCGTGACGGAGTAGACCCTTGTGATGACCTACCGTCGTATGATGAGTGTAATTTTTACACTCCTATATCTTGAGTTTAAACCAAAATATTTCATTAAAACCGAGATATTCGCTCCGATATTGCTACTAATGACTAATGAATGCAAAGGATTCCAAATATCCGATCTTTATTTTGTTTGGACATGAAATGGGCTATTTATGAACAAAGTCAAGCAAATGCATGGAAAGGAGTAAAGTGGAGATGGAGGATATCAAGTGCGAGGTGCAGCAGAGGAGCCAGAACAAAATGCGGTGTTCCATACGACTGTGTCCGCTCGTGTGGGCGGCCATATGGCATGCCAACTGATACATCTCCAACATATTTATAATTTTTGATTGTTTCATGCTATTATATTATCACTTTTGTATGCTTTATATGTCATTTTATATTATTTTTATGGACTAACCTATTAACTTAGTGCCCAGTGACAGTTCCTGTTTTTGCATGTTTTTGTTTTGCAGAAAAAACGTACCTACCGAAGTCCAAACATGATGCAACTTTATGGTGATTTTTCTTACCCGGGTGGCTCATGTCTAGGAGGTTTTAAGAGTAGACAACAGGCAGAGGATGACTACCGCCCATACCTGCTCGAAGAACACAACACCAACGATGAACAAGTTCCTAAGGTTGATTCCTTCAAGGGGGATTTAAAACAAGACAGTAGGTTGTGTGGGGTGAAGAACTTCATCGTCTAGTTTATAGTGATTTTAGTGTTGTTTTACTCATGTGATCATTGTGATCGTATGTAATGGAGTAAGCACGTGCTAGGGTGGTAGATGGTAAGCTCACCACGTAGGGTACAAGGTTACTAGAACCAGCCTATGTGTGCAACCAAGCACCATGCTTTGCATTAGAACACCCATACACAGGCAACCAAACACAAGGCATAAAAAAATTCCTTGATGTAGGGGAGGCAATATGTAGGCAACCAAACCATGTGTAGAACATGGTTTTTTGCCTACATTACCTCAACTAGGCCCATATGAGCCATAGATGCTAAGTGGAGAAAATCGGTGCAGGTAACTGAACGCATCCTTGGTGAGTGGGCATGGATTCAGGCGATACCTTGCACATGGTCTCAGACCCTAGTATAATTTCTATCCCTTCCAAGTTCCATCACACCTCCTTTATCTCATATCACTTTTGGCAACAATCTCTTTACCAACTCTTTCGGTAGGTCCCTATGTGCTTAATGATGTCTTAGAAGTTCCTGGCCTTACAAAAATCTTCTTTCAAGACGTCAATTTGCTACTAATAATTTATGTTCTATAGAGTTTGACCCTTCGGGTTTTCTGTTACGGATCTTCGAACTAGACATGACATCATACACTGCAATAGCCCAGGACCGCTCTACATACTCTACCACTCATACACCGCCTGACGTCGCTCTCCTCGCGTAGGTGATCACCCAGGATGTGATGCTACATTCCATTTATCTTCCAAATTTTCCATTCAATGTAATAGTGCAACCTCCATGTTTTGCCATGCTTATCACATTGGCAAACATGATCACTTGCCATTTTCACGTTCTGAAACTTTTTGCATCGTGTCATCCTACTTAATTCACTATGATTTATGGACCTCTCCCATTTCAAGCAATTCTAGTTTTAAGTACTATCTTGTCGTGGTTGATGATTATAATCACTTTATTTGGACTTTTCCACTTCGCCATAAGTTTGACACTACCGACACTCTCATCAATTTTGTCACTTTTAGACACACCGAGATTAACTTACCGCTCATTTTCCATGGAAGCTGACAATGGTGATACGTCTCCAATGTATCTACTTTTTCTCACGCTTTTCCTCTTGTTTTGGACTCTAATTTGCATGATTTGAATGAAACTAACCCTGGACTGACACTGTTTTCAGCAGAACTACCATGGTGTTTTTTTTGTGCAGAAATAAAAGTTCTCGGACTGGAGCAAAACTTTTTGA
Organism: Triticum dicoccoides; assembly: GCF_002162155.2. Taxonomy (NCBI): domain Eukaryota; kingdom Viridiplantae; phylum Streptophyta; class Magnoliopsida; order Poales; family Poaceae; genus Triticum; species Triticum dicoccoides. The sequence continues at coordinate 134,451,067 of NC_041382.1, read as the reverse complement.
GGGATTTTTATATCAATAATAAGAATTACTGGAGCCAAGACCCACCAGAGAGCGGGCCCTGGGTGGGGACAACCCATCAAGGTGCACCCCCCTCTCCTGGCGCGCTAATAACCCACAAGTATAGGGGATCGCAACAGTTTTCGAGGGTAGAGTATTCAACCCAAATTTATAGATTCGACACAAGGGGAGCCAAAGAATATTTGAAGGTATTAGCAGCTGAGTTGTCAATTCAACCACACATGGAGATTAATTATCTGCAGCAATATGATCAGTAGCAAAGTAGTTTGATAGTTTTGATAGTAGTGATAGTAGCAACGGTGACAGTAACAGTGATAACAGTAATTTGTAGCAAGTGTAACAGTCATGATAGCAGTAGTAACTTAGCAGAAACAATAAGGATAAATTCGTAGGCATTGGATCAGTGACTTGTTGGATGATATTCATCATGAGACAGTTATAACCTAGGGAGATATAGCACTAGCTCCAGTTCATCGATATAATGTAGGCATGTATTCTGTAAATAGTCATACGTGCTTTACTAAAAGAACTTGCATGACATCTTTTGTCCTACCCTCCCATGGCAACGGGGTCCATATTGGAAACTAAGGGATATTAAGGCCTCCTTTTAATAGAGAACCAAAACAAAGCATTAACACATAGTGAATACATGAACTCCTCAAACAACGGTCATCACCGGGAGTGGGCCCGGTTGTTGTCACTCCGGGGTTGCCGGATAATAACCGTAGTAGGTGACTATAACTTGCAAGATCGGATCTAAAACATGGATATAATGATGAATTCATAAATGGTTCAGATCTGAAATCATAGCACCCGGGCCCAAAGTGACAAGCATTAAGCATGGCAAAGTCATAGCAACATCAATCTAAGAACATAGTGGATACTAGGGATCAAGCCTAACAAAACTAACTAGATTACATGATGAATCTCATCCAACTCCTCACTGACCAGCAAGCCTACAAAGGAATTACTCACTCCCGGTGGGGAGCATCATGGAATTGGCGATGGAGATAGGTTGGTGATGACGAAGATCGAAGATCCCCCTCTTCGGAGCCCCAAACGGACTCCAGATCTACCCTCCCGAGGAAGAACGGGGCTTCGCGGCGGCTCTGTCTCATGGATCACAATAATTCTTTCTCTCTGATTTTTTTTCTTGAAATATGTGAATTAATAGTATCAGGGGTTGTCAACGGGCCACCAGGTGGGTACAACCCACTTAGGCGCGCCAGGAGAGGGGGTGCGCCCTGGTGGGTTGTTCCCACCCAGGGCCCCTCTCCGGTGGTTCTTGGCTCCAGAAATTCTTATTATTGGTATAAAAAATCCTCAAAAAGTTTCATTCCATTCCGAGAACTTTTATTTCTGCACAAAAACAACACCATGGTAGTTCTGCTGAAAACATCGTTAGTCCGGGGTTAGTTTCATTCAAATCATGCAAATTAGAGTCCAAAACAAGGGGAAAAGCATGAGAAAAAGTAGATACGTTGGAGACGTATCAACTCCCCCAAGTTTAAACGTTTGCTTGTCCTCAAGAAATTCAGTTGATAAACTGAAAGTGGGAAAGAAAAATTTTTACAAACTCTTTTGCTCTTGTTTGCATAAATAAGCTTAAACAGCACCCGGGTTTTAAACCAACATTATAACTAATCAGGTCAACAATAACTCTTAAAGATTATAATCATTCATATCAATGACATAATCAACTAGCGAGCGATAAGAAGATATCTCAAACAGTAACACGTTGTCAAAACAACCATGATATAATATGACAATAATGGTATCTCGCTAGCCCTTTCTGAGACCGCAAAACATAAATGCAGAGCTCCTCCGAAGTTCAAGCAGCGACTAAACATTGTAATTCATGGTAGAAAAGATCCAACCATGATGCACCCATCATTGGCTATACACAATGCATAAATCATGACCACTGTGCTCTACTCAGTTTCTCGCCCTTGTTTATAGAAGATGATGACACAACATAAAAGTAAATAGATAGTCCCTTCGCGGTGGGAAGCAGTGATTTGCAGAGGTGCCAGAGCTCAATTTTTAAAATAGAGATAAATTATATTTTTGATATGCACCCTTATTATTCACTTCACGGCCATCTGTTATCAACATCTTCCATGCTAAGCATGCTAGTGGCGGTCCCCAAGCGGAAAGTAAAGGTTTTGACTCCATTGGGAGTTTTTGTTTGATTATGTAAGAGATGAACTCTTTTTTGTATTTTGTAGTTTGGGACTGGGCATCCCTATTACCGCCCATTTCCTCGTGCGATGGCAAGTGAATAAACACTCGACCTAGTGCTCACAAAACCTTTTCAGCTGCAAGAGATTGAAAAAGTCATAAAAGAAATGCCCATTGATAAGGCACCAGGGCCAGATGGTTTTAATGGTCTTTTCATGAAGAGATGTTGGTCAATCATTTCCAGTGATTTTATTCGGTTAGTAAATGAGTTTCATGCAGGGAACTGCTCTTTTGGAAAACCTCAATGAAGCTTTCATAACTTTAATCCCAAAAAAGCAGACACCTGAGGGTGTTGGAGATTTTAGGCCAATCTCTTTGACAAGTGTGGGACTGAAGTTTCTGACTAAACTGGCAGCTAACAGGTTTCAGGATGAAATCACCAACTGTGTTCATAAGAATCAATATGGCTTCATTAAATCAAGAACAATTCAGGATTGTATTGCTTGGACTTTTGAGTATATTCATCAACGCAACCATCCCAAGAAGCCAATCATATTGCTCAAGCTTGACTTTAAAAAAGCTTTTGACTCTATCCAACATGAGGCAATTTTAAAAATCCTTGTAGCAAAAGGTTTTGATAGCAAATGGATTAAATGGGTTCAGCAGCTATTATCTTCTACAACCTCCTCTATCCTGTTAAATGGTGTGCCTGGAAATCATTTCAAGTGCAAATGTGGTGTAAAGCAAGGAGATCCTATTTCTCCTTTGCTTTTTGTGATTGCTGCTGATCTTCTACAAACCATGATCAATGGTCTTTTATGTAGGGGACTTCTTACCTTGCCATTTCCAAAACATGATCCTGATTATCCAGTTGTACAGTATGCAGATGATACCTTGTTGTTTGTGAATGCTGACTCAGCTCAGTTGGAGGTCCTCAAGTCAGTGCTCAACTCCTTTTCCTTGGCAACTGGACTGCAAATCAACTTCCATAAGTCCTCAATGTACCCAATCAATGTGGAAGCCTCTGTTGCCTCTGCACTTGCTACTCAGTTTGGTTGCCATCTTGGTTCTATGCCCTTCACTTATTTGGGACTCCCTGTTGGAACCACTCGACCCAAATTTTTTGATTTGCTACCTTTGGTGGACTGCATGGAAAGAAGGCTAACGACTAGTTCCTGGTTTCTACCACAAGGTAGCAGGTTGCAGCTGGTAAATTCAGTGATATCTTCATTGCCTATTTTCTTCCTTTGCAGTCTATCTCTGCCACAGGGCATTCTAAAACAGTTAGAAAGGATTCAAAGACAGTGCCTCTGGAGGAAATATGGTCAGGAGAAGGGACACTCTTTGGCTGCTTGGCCCCTTGTCTGCAGGCCTAAGATGAAAGGGGGCTTAGAATTCTGAATTCGGGACTACAGAATGATGCACTGCTCCTTAAGTACCTAAATAAATTCTATAACAAAGCAGATGTGCCATGGGTTCGTTTGGTGTGGGACTCATATTACTTTCAGAGAATTCCTCATGACACTATTCTGTGTGGCTCATTCTGGTGGTGGGACATTTGTAAATTAATGGACAAGTATCGGGTTGTTACTTCTATCACTGTTGGCAAGGGGGGTTCTATTCTATTTTGGTCTGCTCATTGGGAGATTGATCAGTCTTGCATTCCTCTGCAAGAAAGGTTTCCAAATCTTTTCTCTTTTTGCCTGCAGAAGAACCTTTCTGTCATGGAAGTGGTACAGGCAGGAAATTTGCAGCAAATGTTTTCTTTACCATTGTCTGAACTGGCTTTTAGGGAGTTTAATCAGCTATCAAGCTTGTTATCTGTGACTTCCTTGGATAATGGTCGTAATGATATCTAGGCTTGGAGGCAGGGGAAGAAGGCGGAGTACTCGGCAAAAAAGTACTATGACTTTGTCCATCAGCCTGTTATTGCCAATCCTATTCTCTGCTGGGTTTGGAAAAGCTGCTGTACCATGACAATTAAAATCTTTTCCTGGCTGGTCATTATGGACAGAGTTAACACCAAGGATATGATCCAACGACGCCATTGGAGAATTGATGATGGCCCTAGTTGTGTCCTATGCCCGACTGGAGTAATTGAGGATAGGAACCATTTGTTCTTCCAGCGTAACTTCAGTATGAGAATCTGGAGCTACCTACAAGTTTCCTGGTTGGATAGCAATGATATGGTGCGAATTGCCTTACATACAAGAAAGGAGTTTAATAAGCCTTTTTTCTCAGAGGTGGTATTTCTTGCATGGTGGAATATTTGGAAAGTTAGGAATGATAGGGCTTTTAGGCATGTCAACCCAACTTTTAGGTAGTGGAGAAATGGGTTTATTCATGATATTACTCTTCTTTCACACCGGATCAAGACCAGGTACAAGGAGGCTCTGCTCAAATGGATTGATTTCCTGCCTCCTTGAGGGCCATCTTTTTTGTACCTTCTTTCTCTCCTAGTTGTACTTTGTAGTGTTTTTTTTCCTTTATTTTCTAAGTTTTCTATAGTCTTTCTGGTATATCCTTTTCTTCCTCTTTGTTCAACCTCTTGAGGAACTTTGTACTTGTTCTCTATCTTCTTTCAATAAAATGCTGTGGGGTATAAGCCCTGCAGTCTTCCAGGTCAAAAAAAAACATGCTCAGCACGGAAGATATTCACCACCTCCTGTCGTTCCATGAACAATCCAGGCACACAAAACGGATAATTTTTTAAAAGTTTGCAGTAAATGGATAATTTACTTAGGATGGCAGAATAATTTTCATATATATTCCGTATATAGGTAGGTATGGTGGACTCATCTGGAATAACTTTGGGTTTAAGGTTTTTGATGTACAAGCAGAATCCCCACTTAGTACAGGCGAAGGTTAGCAATTTAAGATTGCGAAGCGGCCATCTAGAGAGCAACAACGATCATGACCAGGCATTATGCATAAGTAACATTAGACACTAGCATGAGTAGGATATGAACACCATGAACATAAACATTATAGCGGCTATGTTGGTTTTGATTCAACTACATGCATGAACATGTACCAAGTCAAGCCACTCGAATATTCAGAGGAGGATACCATATTATCAAACTACATCACAATCATTTTAATGCTATGTTGATATCCAAGATAAATCATTATTAACTCCTAGCTACTTATGCATAGCATGAGAAACTATAATCTCTAATTGTCATTGCGAACATGTTTAATCATAACGGTCTGAATCATGGGCACTAGATTAAACATATTTACAGAGACAAGACAAGTCGAGTTCATACCAGTTTCTCTTTGCCACGGCCTGCTCATCGAATATTGTCATTATTGCGTTTCACTTGCACGGCCGAATGATATGAAAATAATAATAGTGCAAGAGTGCCATGGACTAAGATGGAATCTGCAAACATTTTATTCAATAGGAGAAGACAAGGTAAAATGGGCTCTTATTAGTTCAACAATTATTCATGTGAGAGCCACTCAACATTTTCATCGTGGTCTTCTCCTCGGTAAGACTGGAATAAAAGAAAAAAAATCAGAGAAACACACTGAAATACTTTTTTTGGAGTTTTTGGTTTTCTTTAGCAATCAAATAAAAAACAAAAATGAGAAAAACTATTTACACAGGAAAGCTCCCAGCAAGCAAAAGAAGAACAAGGAAATCTTTTTGTATTTTCTTTTTAGTACTACTACTAAGCATGCATAGAAAGTAAATAACTACAACTATTTTTTTGGTTTTTCTAAAGTTTTTCAAACACACAATAAGAAAGCAAGAAAACTAAATCTAAGCATGGATGATACAATAAAAAGTGTGAACACCGACAAATGGAATGATATGTGAACATGAATATAATGTCTGTGAGAAACACATACTCCCCCAAGCTTAGGCTTTTGGCCTAACTTGGTAGTGAATCAGTACCCTGTAGGATAGTAGTCGACGTGGTAGCTCACGGAGGCTCTCGGTGTTGAGGCCTCAGCAAGCCGTGCCGCCAACACTGCTACATTGTGACCTTGGGCCTCGCTCTCAAGAACAAAATATCTTTCCTTGATGTGATAATCAAAGAGAGCAGGCACAGGCAAATATGTGTCCACAACATGTGATTGGTTAAACAACAAATTATAAGTGAAGTTATCAGCCCTCCCCTCAAAATGCTAAGAACACACATTGGCTCAAGCTCAATAGTCTACATTTTCATTTTAGTGATCCAAGATCACATTGAGTCCATAGGAAAAGCCAATACTATTAAAAGGGGATGAGGGGTTGCTTAATGACTTACTTGCTCAAAATGCTTAGTGATATGCTTCAAAAACCCTCAACCAATTTCTCATATCCACATGTCCCAAACCAAAAGTCAAACTCGGCCCCACCAAATTGTTCTATCCGGTGCCACCGAGTTCACTTGACATAGCCACAGCCAGAAACCCTAGTCATTTCGGTCTCACCGATAGGGATCTCGGTCTCACCGAGATGGGATTGCAAACTCTCTGTTTCCCTTCGTAATGTTTCAGCCCAACCGAGATGAGCGATCGGTCCCACCGAGTTCGCAATGCAAACTCTCTGTTTCCCTTTCGTAACGTTTCGGTCTCACCGAAATGAGCGAATCGGTCCCAGCGAGTTTGCCTAACTAACTCTGTGGCTAGATTATTACCAAAGTTGGTCCTACCGAGTATGTGTAATCGGTCTCATCGAGATTATGTTATGCCCTAACACTAATGGAATTGGTCCCACCAAGTTGACATGTCGGTCCCACCGAAAAGCCTAACATTCTCATTTTGTACTGAATCGGTCTGACCGAGTTTTTTGATTCGGTCCCACCGAGTTTGGTGAATTGTGTATAATGGTTAGATTTTGTGTGGAGGCTATATATACCCCTCCACCCACTCTTCATTAGTGGAGAGAGCCATCAGAACGTGCCTACACTTCTAGCATACATTTTCTAAGAGAGAACCACCTACTCATGTGTTGAGACCAAGATATTCCATTCCAACCATATGAATCTTGATCTCTAGCCTTCCCCAAGTTGCTTTCCACTCAAATCATCTTTCCACAAAATCCAAATCTGTGAGAGAGGGTTGAGTGTTGGGGAGACTATCATTTGAAGCACAAGAACAAGGAGTTCATCATCAACACACCATCTATTACCTTTTGGAGAGTCGTGTCTCCTAGATTGGTTAGGTGTCACTTGGGAGCCTCTGTCAAGATTGTGGAGTTGAACCAAGGAGTTTGTACGGGCAAGGAGATCGCCTACTTTGTGAAGATTTACCCTAGTGAGGCAAGTCATTCGTGGGCGATGGCCATGGTGGGATAGACAAGGTTGCTTCTTCATGGACCCTTCGTGGGTGGAGCCCTCCGTGGACTCGCGCAACCATTACGCTTCGTGGGTTGAAGTCTCCATCAATGTGGATGTACGATAGCACCACCTATCGGAACCACGCCAAAAATCTCCGTGTCTACATTGCGTTTGCTCGCTCCAAACTCCTCCCTTTACCTTCATATGCAAATGTTTTACATTCCGCTGCTATACTCTTAGACTTGCATGTGTAGGTTGATTGCTTGACTTGTGCTAAGTTGCTAAAATCTGCCAAGACTTAAAATTGGGAAAAGGCTAGATTTTTATTTGGTCAAGTAGTCTAATCACCCTCCTCTAGACATACTTTCAATCCTACAAGTGGTATCAGAGCTTTGGTCTCCATTTGCCTTGATTTCCATAGCTTTTGGTGATCATAGCCTTGGTTTCACAACCTAGGAGAGTATGGCGTCTAGCGAGGGAAATTACCACCGTAGAGGTCCTTACTTTGATGGTACTAATTTTGCTAGTTGGAAGCATAAGATGAAAATGCTTATTCTTGGACATATACCCGCCATTTGGTCTATTGTGTGTATTGCCTTGCAAGGTGAATTCTTTATTGGGAGAGAACCGAACCGTGAGGCTAGCGCGGGAGAGTTGAAGATGCTGCAATACAACGCTCAAGCTAGTGATATCCTCTTCAATGGATTGTGCCCCGAAGATTTTGTGTGGAGGCTATATATACCCCTCCACCCACTCTTCATTAGTGGAGAGAGCCATCAGAACGTGCCTACACTTCCAGCATACATTTTCTGAGAGAGAACCACCTACTCATGTGTTGAGCCCAGGATATTCCATTCCAACCATATGAATCTTGATCTCTAGCCTTCCCCAAGTTGCTTTCCACTCAAATCATATTTCCACCAAATCCAAATCTTTGAGAGAGAGTTGAGTGTTGGGGAGACTATCATTTGAAGCACAAGAGCAAGGAGTTCATCATCAACACACCATCTATTACCTTTTGGAGAGTGGTGTCTCCTAGATTGGTTAGGTGTCACTTGGGAGCCTCCGACAAGATTGTGGAGTTGAACCAAGGAGTTTGTACGGGCAAGGAGATCGCCTACTTCGTGAAGATCTACCCTAGTGAGGCAAGTCCTTCATGGGAAATGGCCATGGTGGGATAGACAAGGTTGCTTCTTCGTGGAGCCCTCCGTGGACTCGTGCAACTGTTACCCTTCGTGGGTTGAAGTCTCCATCAACGTGGATGTACGATAGCACCACCTATCGGAACCACACGCCAAAAATCTCCGTGTCTACATTGTGTTTGCTCCCTCCAAACTCCTCCCTTTACCTTCATATGCAAATGTTTTACATTCTGTTGATATACTCTTAGACTTGCATGTGTAGGTTGATTGGTTGACTTGTGCTAAGTTGCTAAAATCTGCCAAGACTTAAAATTGGGAAAAGGCTAGATTTTTATTTGGTCAAGTAGTCTAATCACCCCCCTTCTAGACATACTTTCGATCCTACACAAAGGCTAGTCAAGAAAGCCTCATACTCAGCCTTTGCTGGCTCATCAAGCGAACCCCAAAATGGAAGTTTGCAATGGTAAGCAAAGTTCTCTAGTGAAATGGTATATGGTTCATCATAAAGCATTAATGACACCCTAGACTCACGTGGAAAACATTTAAATCCTTTGACAAATGATTCAGTGAGAAGATGGTGTTGTGCACACTTATCTGATAGGTAGGGACCGAGACCGGCATTGTGAACATATTTCTCAAATTCCTCCTTAATGCCCACCTGGATCATATATTCATTGCAAGGCCATAAGCATGTTTTGGTGGCTGCATCTCGCGTGGAACTTTCACTTGGTTCAACGTAAGACCGGCGGACAGAACTATCACTAGAGGATGCCCCCGAAGATCGTCTCCTCGAAGAACTCCTTCCAAATAGGTTCATCATGTCAGAGTATAATTTTCTGAAAATAAAAATTTTGGAGTGACAAAAATTTGCCAACAAAACTTTGTAAGATTGATAGCCACTACTCATAGGGATGCATAGAGGCATAACAAGCATTCAAACAACTTAGAACACCAAGAATTCAACATGCAAGCACATCTACAACAGCACCAAGAGTAGCTATTTATTTAAAGTATAAGCCAATAAAACAGAAAAATTATTGGATAAATGGTGGAGTCACATACCAAGCAACAATCTCCTGAAACAGTTTCGAAACTGGAGCTTCGAGCAAAGAGATCAAAAATGGCAGCAAAATGAGCAAGAACTCGGGAGAGAGAGGTGACAATGTGGGACGAAGAGATAAGTGAGGGGGCCCATGTGGGGACCACAACCCCTAGGGCACGCCAAGGGGTGCTGGCGCGCCCAGGTGAGTTGTGCCCACCTGGTGCACCCCCTCTGGTTATTATTGCACCAAAAATCCTTAAATATTTAGGAAAAATCATATAAAATTTTCAGGGCATTCTCAGAACTTTTATTTTTGGGTCATTTTTTATTGCATGGGAAATTCAGAAAACAGACAGAACATGGCATTTTATTTTATTTAACTAATAACGACAGAAAATAAAAATTAGGGACAGAAACTAGTGCTTACTAAATTCATCAACTTCATACTGTTCAAAAGTGATTCATTAATAAGGTTGGTCAAGTCTTATTAACAACCACTTTCGATTAGCATGAAACCGAAGAACTTTCATAAATCACTAAGTTACCTCAACGAGGATATGCATTTCCCCAACAATAACCATTTCATATTTCTTTCTGACAGTAGGTAGAGGTATTTGAAAACTTCCAGTAGTGATTGTCGGAGATTTTTCAATAACATTAATACCATTCACTTGGAATTGTTTCTTTGGAAAGTGCACCGTATGCACATTACCATTAATATGAAAAGTGACCTTGCTTTTATTGCAATCAATAACAGCCCCTGTACTATTCAAGAAGGGTCTACCAAGGATAATCGACATGTTGTCGTCCTCGGGCATCTCAAGTATAATAAAGTCAGTCAAAATAGTAACATTAGCAACAACAACGGGCACATCCTCACAGATATCGATAGGTATGTTAGTTGATTTGTCAGCCATTTGCAAAGATATTTCAGTAGGTGTGAGTTTATTCAAGTCAAGTCTTTTATATAAAGAGAAAGGCATAACACTAACACCAGCTCCTAAATCACAGAAGGCAGTTTTCACATAATTATTTTTGATAGAGCAAGGTATAGTTGGTATTCCCGGATCTCCAAGTTTTTTAGGTACTCCATCTTTAAAAGTATAATTAGCTAGCATAGTGGAGATTTCAGCTTCCGGTATTTTTCTCTTATTTGTGATGATGTCTTTCATATACTTTGCATAAGGAGGCATTTTCAGGATATCAGTCAAGCGAGTACGCAAAAAGACTGGCCTCAGCATTTCAGCAAAGCATTCAAATTCTTCATCATCATTCTTTTTAGTTGACTTGGGTGGAAAAGGCATAGGTTTTTGAACCCACGGTTCTCTTTCTTTACCGTGTTTCCTAGCCACAAAGTCTCTTTTATCATATCTTTTATTTTTAGGTTGTGGGTTATCAAGATCAACAGGTGGGCTAGTTTTTATAAATGGCGTGCTGCTTTTAGGCATGATATCTCTCTGTTGCAATATAGGATTAAATCTGCCTACAAGGATGACCTTCTCAAGTGGATCTCCTTCCTTCCCCCTTAAGGCTTAGTGTAGTAAGGCTTCTCTGCCTCCATTCCCTCCTTTTAGTTTAGTTTCTCTCTGTAGATTACCCCTTGTAATCAGCTTTTGTATCTTGTTACTTTGGTTTAATGAAGGTCTTGATATGTTGTGGGGGTTTGCCCCACAGTTCCCAGTCAAAAAAAGATCAACAGGTGGTTCTATCTCAACATCATTATCTGGTTCTTTATCATTTGTTGGTTGAGAGTCTTCCTGAACCCCATCATTATCTTTTTCATTATCGTTAGGTGAGTGTTCATTACCAGATTGAGTTTTAACATCAGAGATAGAAGTTTCATTTTCATTATTAGGAGGTTTTTCTATTTCAGGTTCACTAGAAGTGTGCAAAGTCCTATCATTTTTCTTTTTCTTTTTCTTCCTAGAAGGACTAGGTGCACTAGTGTTAGCTCTTTGTGAATCTTGTTCAATTCTTTTAGGGTGTCCCTTAGGATAAAGTGGTTCCTAAGTCATTTTACCTCCTCTAGTTGCAACTCTAACAGCAAAGTCATGCATATTATGATTCATTTCATCAAGTAATTCTCTTTGAGATTTAGCAACTTGTTCTAATTGAGTTTGAACCATAGAAGCATGCTTTCCAACACCTCTAACATCATTTGAGATTCTAAATAACAAGTCACTCAAGCAAGTAATCATATCAGAATTATATTTCAATTGTTTCATAACATTTGCATTGAAGTGATCTTGTTTTCTAATGTACTTTTCAAACTAATAAAGGCATTGACTAGAATGCATATTGTGAGGATTGTCATTTTCATTAAACTTCACAAGAGAATTTACCTCTACCACCTTAGGCAGTGGTGGTGTATTAAGCCCATGTATTTCTTCAATAGGAGGTAAATTTTAACATCCTCAGCTTTAATACCTTGTTCCTACATAGATTTCTTTGCCTCTTGCATATCTTCAGGACTGAGATATAATATACCCCTCTTCTTCGGAGTGGGTTTAGGAGGTGGTTCAGGAATAGTCCAATCATCATAGTTTTTTAATATGTTATTCAATAATTCTTTAGCTTGAGCAATAGTTCATTTCGTGAAATCACAACCAGCACAACTATCTATGAAGTCCCTAGAAGCATCGCTTAGTCCATTATAGAATATATCAAGTATTTCATTTTTCTTAAGAGGATGATCACACAAAGCATTAAGCAACTGGAAAAGCCTCCCCAAGCTTGTGGGAGACTCTCTTCTTTAGTTCGCACAAAGTTAAATATTTCCTGTAAGACAGCTTGTTTCATACGAGCAGGAAAATATTTTTCAGAGAAGTAATAAACCATATCCTGGGGACTACGCACACAACCAGGAGCAAGAGTATTGTACCAAGCTTTAGCATCACCCTTTAATGAGAAAGGAAATAATTTGAGAATAAAGTAATAACGAGTTTTCTCATCATGTGTAAAAAGGGTGGCTATGTCATTCAACTTAGTAAGATGTGCCACAATAGTTTAAGTTTCATAACCATGGAAAGGATCAGATTCAACCAAAGTAATTAACTCTGGGTCGACAGAAAATACATAATCCTCATCGGCAATACAGATAGGTGAAGTAGCAAACTTAGGATCACATTTCATTCTAGCATTCAAATATTTTTCTTTATACTTGCATAGTAATTTCTCTAGATCATCTCTATCATTGCAAGCAAGAATATCTCTAGTTGCTTCTTCACTCATAACATAACCTTTCGGTACCTTAGGCAATTCATATCTAGGAAGGCCAGTTCTATCAGGTGTTTCAGGAGTTTCGGTTTCAAGCTCATCATCAGATTCAACAACATCATGTTGTATAACTCTAGCAATTGGTTTATCAACAAATTCACCAAGAGGCACATCATCATTATCAAGCAAGGTACTAGCATCATCATAAGCATCATTCATAGTAGAAGTAGCATCATCAATAACTTGAGACATATCAGAATTTATAGCATATGGTGGTGTTGCACATTTACTCATAACAGAAGGTGAATCTTAAGCAGAATTGGATGGCAGTTCCTTACCTCCCCTCGTCTTTGAGGGAAATATCTTAGTCTTTGGATCCTTCAGATCCTTCATAGTGATAATATGATAATAATCCCAAGTGAATCAACAAATATAGCTATATTCCCCGGCAACGGTGCTAGAAAAAAGGTCTTGATAACCCACAAGTATATGGGATCGCAATAGTTTTCAAGGGTAGAGTATTCAACCCAAATTTATAGATTCGACACGAGGGGAGCCATAGAATATTTGAAGGTATTAGCAGCTGAGTTGTCAATTCAACCACACCCGGAGATTAATTATCTACAACAGTATGATCAGTAGCAAAGTAGTTTGACAGTTTTCTTAGTAGTGACAGTAGCAACGGTAGCAGTAACAGTGATAGCAGTAATTTGTAGCAAGTGTAACAGTGATGATAGAGTAGTAACTTAGGAGAAACAATAAGGATAAATTCGTAGGCATTGGATCGATGACTTGTTGGATGATATTCATCATGAGACAGTTATAACCTAGGGAAATACGGCACTAGCTCCAGTTCAACGATATAATGTAGGCATGTATTCCGTAATTAGTTATACATGCTTTATTAAAAGAACTTGCATGGCATCTTTTGTCCTACCCTCCCGTGGCAGCAGGGTCCATATTGGAAACTAAGGGATATTAAGGCCTCCTTTTAATAGAGAACTAGAACAAAGCATTAACACATAGTGAATACATGAACTCCTCAAACTACGATCATCACCGGGAGTGGGCCCGATTGTTGTCACTCCGGGGTTGCCGGATCATAACCGTAGTAGGTGACTATAACTTGCAAGATCGGATCTAAAACATGGATATAATGATGAATTCATAAACAGTTCAGATCTGAAATCATGGCACCCGGGACCAAAGTGACAAGCATTAAGCATGGCGAAGTCATAGGAACATCACTCTAAGAAGATAGTGGATACTTGGGATCAGGCCCTAACAAAAGTAACTCGATTACATGATGAATCTCATCCAACTCCTCACCGACCAGCGAGCCTACGAAGGAATTAATCACTCCCGGTGGGGAGTATCATGGAATTAGCGATGGAGATAGGTTGGTGATGACGAAGATCGAAGACCCCTCTTCGGAGCCCCAAACGAACTCCAGATCTGCCCTCCCGAGGAACAACAGGGCTTGGCGGCGGCTCCGTCTCGTGGATCGCAATAATTCTTTCTTCCTGATTTTTTTTTGGAAATATGTGAATTTATAGTATCAGGGGGGTCGTCAGCGGGGCCACCAGGTGGGTAGAACCCACCTGGGTGCGCCAGGAGAGGGGGCGCGCCCTGGTGGGTTGTGCCCACCCAGGGGCCCCTCTCCGGTGATTCTTGGCTCTAGGAATTCTTATTATTGGTATAAAAATCCTCAAAAAGTTTCGTTCCATTCCGAGAACTTTTATTTCTGCACAAAAACAACACCATGGTAGTTCTGCTGAAAACATCGTCAGTCCGGGGTTAGTTTCATTCAAATCATGCAAATTAGTGTCCAAAACTAGGGGAAAAGCGTGAGAAAAAGTAGCACGTGCCCACATGGGTTGTACCCACCCAATGGCCCCGCTAATGACCCCATGATACTATAAATCACATATTTCTTGAAAAAAACCAGGGAGAAAGAATTATCGCGATCCACGAGATGGAGCCGCCACCAAGCCCTGTTCTTCCTCGGGAGGGCAGATCTGGAGTCTGTTTGGGGCTCCGGAGAGGGGGATCTTCGTTCTTCGTCATCACCAACCCTTCTCCATCGCCAATTCCATGATGCTCCCCACCGGGAGTGAGTAACTCCTTCGTAGGCTCACTGGTCGGTGAGGAGTTGGATGAGATTCATCATGTAATCGAGTTAGTTTTGTTAGGGCTTGATCCCTAGTATCCACTATGTTCTTAGATTGATATTGCTATGACTTTTCATTGCTTAATGCTTGTCACTTTGGGCCCGTGTACCATGATTTCATATATGAACCATTTATGTTATCATCATTATATCCATGTTCTAGATCTGATCTTGCAAGTTATAGTCACCTGCTACGTGTTATGATCCAGCAACCCTGGAGTGACAACAACCGGGCCCACTCCCGGTGATGACCGTAGTTTGAGGAGTTCATGTATTCACTATGTGTTAATGCTTTGTTCCGGTTCTCTACTAAAAGGGGGCCTTAATATCCCTTAGTTTCCAATATGGACCCCACTGCCACGGGAGGGTACGACAAAAGATGTCATGCAAGTTCTTTTAATAAAGCATGTATGACTATTTACGGAATACATGCCTACATTATATCGACGAACTGGAGCTAGTGCCGTATTGCCCTAGGTTATAACTGTCTCATGATGAATATCACCCAACAAGTCACCGATCCAATGCCTATGAATTTATCCTTATTGTTTCTTCTAAGTTACTACTCTATCATCACTGTTACACTTGCTACAAATTACTGATATCACTGTTACTGTTACCGTTGCTACTTTCACTACTATCAAAACTATCAAACTACTTTGCTACTGATCATACTGTTGCAGATAATTAATCTCCAGGTGTGGTTGAATTGACAACTCAGCTGCTAATACCTTCAAATATTCTTTGGCTCCCCTCGTGTCGAATCTATAAGTTTGGGTTGAATACTCTACCCTCGAAAACTGTTGCGATCCCCTATACTTGTGGGTTATCAAGACCTTTTTTCTAGCACCGTTGCCGGGGAGCATAGCTATATTTGTTGAGTCACTTGGGATTATTATCCTATTATCACTATGAAGAATCTGAAGGATCCAAAGACTAAGATATTTCCCTCAAAGACGAGGGGAGGTAAGGAACTGCCATCCAGTTCTGCTTTAGATTCACCATCTGTTATAAGTAAACTTGCAACACCACCACATGCTATTAATTCTGATATGTTGCAAGTTATTGATGATGCTACTTCTACTATGAATGATGTTTATGATTATGCTAGTACCTTGCCTGATAATGATGATGTGTCACTTGGTGACTTTCTTGATAAACAAATTGCTAGAGTTATACAACATGAATCTGCTAAAACACTTGCTAGAACTAGCCTTCCTAGATATGAATTGCCTAAGGTACTGGAAGGTTATGTTATGAGTGAAAAAGCAACTATAGATATTCTTTCTTCCAATGATAGAGATGATCTAGAGAAATTACTATACAAGTATAAAGAAAATCTCTAAATGCTAGAATAAAATGTGATCCAAAGTTTGCTACTTCACCCATCTTTATTGGTGAAAAGGATTATGAATTCTCTGTTGACCCAGAGCTGATTACTCTGGTTGAATCTGATCCTTTCCATGGTTATGAAACTGAAACTGTAGTGGCACATCTTACTAAGTTGAATGACATAGCCACCCTTTTACTCATGATGAGAAAACTTGCTATTACTTTATTCTCAAATTAATTCCTTTCTCATTAAAGGGTGATGCTAAAGCTTGATACAATACACTTGCTCCTGGTTGTGTGTGTAGACCCCAGGATATGATTAATTACTTCTCTGAAAAATATTTTCCTGCTCATATGAAACAAGCTGCCTTACAGGAAATATTTAACTTTGTGCAAACTAAAGAAGAGAGTCTACCACAAGCTTGGGGGAGGATTTTCCAGTTGCTTAATGCTTTGTGTGATCATCCTCTTAAGAAAAATGAAATACTTGATATATTCTATAATGGACTAACCGATGCTTCTAGGGACTTCCTAGATAGTTGTGCTGGTTGTGTTTTCACGAAATGAACTATTGCTCAAGCTGAAGAATTATTGAATAACATATTAAAAAACTATGATGATTGGAATATTCCTGAACCACCTCCTAAACCCACTCTGAAGAAGAGGGGTATATTATATCTCAGTCCTGAAGATATGGAAGAGGCAAAGAAATCTATGAAGGAAAAAGGTATTAAAACTAAGGATGTTAAAAATTTACCTCCTATTGAAGAAATACATGGGCTTAATACACCACCACTGCCTAAGGTGGTAGAGGTAAATTCTCTTATGAAGTTTAATGATAATGATAATCCTCACAATATGCATCCTAGTCAATGCCTTTATGAGTTTGAAAACTACATTAGAAAAAAAGATCACTTCAATGCAAATGTTATGAAACAATTGAAGTATAATTCTGATATGATTGCTCGCTTGAGTGACTTGTTATTTAGAATCTCAAATGATGTTAGAGGTGTTGGAAAACATGCTTCTATGGTTCAAACTCAATTAGAATAGGTTGCTAAATCTCAAAGAGAATTGCTTGATAAAACTAGTAAATGTGCACGTGCAACGCACGTTAATATTTAGAAAATATATTAATTGCACATGGATATTAGATATGCTATTATTTGTGTGTTAATCTTGTGATTAATGCAATATTTGGTATGATATTAATTGCACGTTAAACACGTTTAACGCTCGCCATTGGAGCACTATAGGTCATTGGATTGACTTAGTTCGATGGCCGAGATCAGTTGGATCTGCCCCTTTGGGTCTTTTTATATTGTTATAGATGAATCACAATATGAATGACTTTGCTGTTAGAGTTGCAACTAGAGGAGGTAAAATGACTCAGGAACCACTTTATCCTGAGGGACACCCTAAAAGAATTGAACAAGATTCACAAAGAGCTAACACTAGTCACCTAGTTCTTCTAAAAATTAGAAGAAAAAGAAAAATGATAGGACTTCACACGCTCCTAGTGAACCTGAAATAGATAAACCTCCTCAGAATGATAATGAAATTTCTATGTCTGATGCTGAAACTCAATCTAGTGATGAACACTCACCTAGTGACAATGAAAAAGATAATGCCGAGGTTCATAAAGACACTCAACCAAGTAATGAGAAAGAACCAGATAATGATGTTGAGATAGAACCACCTATTGATCTTGATAACCCACAAGCTAAAAATAAAAGATATGACAAAAGAGACTTTGTTGCTAGGAAACACGGCAAAGAAAGAGAACCGTGGGTTCAAAAAACTATGCCTTTTCCACCCAAGTCAACTAAAAAGAATGATGATGAAGAATCTGAACACTTTGTTGAAATGCTGAGACCGGCCTTTTTGCTACTCGCTTGACTGATATCTTGAAAATGCCTCCTTATGCAAAGTATATGAAAGACATCATCACAAATAAGAGAAAAATACCGGAAGCTGATATCTCCACTATGCTAGCTAATTTCACTTTTAAAGATGGAGTACCCAAAAAACTTGGAGATCCCGGAATACCAACTATACCTTGCTATATCAAAAAGAATTACGTTAAAACTGCTTTGTGTGATTTTGGAGCTGGTGTTAGTGTTATGTCTTTCTCTTTATATAAAAAACTTGACTTGAATAAACTCACACCTACTGAAATATCTTTGCAAATGGCTGACAAATCAACTGCCATACCTATAGGTATCTATGAGGATGTGCCCGTTGTTGTTGCTAATGTTACTATTTTGACTGACTTTGTTATACTTCAGATGCCCGAGGACGACAACATGTCGATTATCCTTGGTAGACCATTCTTGAATACTGCAGGGGCTGTTATTGATTGCAATAAAAGCAAGGTCACCTTTCATATTAATGGTAATGAGCATATGGTGCACTTTCCGAAGAAACAATTCCAAGTGAATGGTATTAATGTTATTGAAAAATCTTCGACAATCACTATTGGAAGTTTTCAAATACCTCTACCTATTTTCAAAAAGAAATATGAAATACTTATTATTAGGGAAATGCAAATCCCCATTGAGGTAACTTAGTGATTTACGAAGTTCTTCGGTTTCATGCTAATCGAAAGTGGTTGTTAATAAGACTTGATCAACATTATTAATGGATCATTTTTGAATGGTATGAAGTTGATGAATTTAGTAAGCACTACTTTCTGTCCCTACATTTTATTCTCTGTTTTTATTAGTTAAATAAAATAAAATGCCATGTTTTGTCTGTTATCTAAATTTCCCGTGCAATAAAAAATAACCCAAAAATAATAGTTCTCAGAACGCCCTGAAATTTTAATACGATTTTTTCCTGGATATTTGAGAATTTTTGGTGCAAATAACATCAGAGAGAGGTGCACCAGGTGAGCACAACCCCGCCTGGGCGCGCCAGCACCCCCAGGCGCGCCCTGGTGGGTTGTGGTCCCCACGTAGGCCCCCTCACTTACCTCTTCATACCACATCATCACTTATCTCCAGGAAAAATTCCCCATTGCTCTCTCTCTCTCTCTCTCTCGTGTTCTTGAGCTCAAACCCGCGGACTTCAATCTCTTTGCTCGAAGCTCCGTTTCTGAAATTGTTTCGGGGGATTGTTGCTTGGTATGTGACTCCACCATTTGTCCAATTAGTTTTTTGTTTTATTGGCTTATACTTTGAATAATTAACTACTCTTGGTACTGCTGTAGATGTGCTTGCATGTTGAATTCTTAGTGTTCTAAGAAGTTTGAATGCTTGCTATGGCCTCTATGTATCCATATGAGTAGTTGCTATCAATCTTACAAAGTTTTGTTGACAAATTTTTGTCACTCAAAGATTTTATTTTCAGAAAATTGTACGCGGACATGAATATCTTCAAGAAAATTGGCTCTAAGAAGAACTCCAAGGGTGTTATTGGGGAGTCTTCTGACAATGATCTCCACCCTCGGAGGTTGGCGGAAGTACGGCTGTGCGAATGGCCGAACACCCCGTTCCTGCAAGAGGCTAGAATTCTTGAGGAGTTCATGCAATATATTGCTAATGCCGGCCTCACCGACTTCATCGCATATGAGTGTGACCAACACCAAATCCTCACAAACAACTTTGTTCAGAGCTTTACTTTCTTGCCTAGAAATAATCCCCCTGAAGTGAGCTTTGATTTATATGCTGAAAACCATCAGATACCACTTACAGAGTTTTGTGACATATGCATGATCCCTTCTAATGCGAGCTTGGTTGAGCCTACGCTGGCCGAATTTGAGGACTTTTACCACACTCTGACGGTGGGTGATGAGAGAGGAGTGTCAGCCATCACTACCGCTGGCTTACATTTTCCCATTGTTCGTTACTTTGCACTTGTTATTCCTAATTGCTTGCTTTCTAGGGAGAAGGTTGAAAGTGCAACTATCCCTGGGTGGTTTTGGTAATTATTAACAACATATAGCTCATTGGACTAATATTATTTAAAGATGATCATTTCAAAAAGTTCAATGATTGGCAGAGCTTGGATTAGGAATCTGGACCCCTCAAAATGCTAAGGACACACATTGGCTCAAGCTCAAGACTCTACTTTTTCATTTTAGTGATCCAAGATCACATTGAGTCCATAGGAAAAGCCAATACTATTAAAAGGGGATGAGGTGTTGCTTAATGGCTTGCTTGCTCAAAATGCTTAGTGATATGCTCCAAAAACCCTCAACCACTTTGTCATATCCACATATGTCCCAAACCAAAAGTCAAACTCGGCCCCACCAACATGTTCTATCCGGCGCCACCGAGATCACTTGACATAGCCACTGCCAGAAACCCTAGTCATATCGGTCTCACCGATAGGGATCTCAGTCTCACCGAGATGGGATTGCAAACTCTCAGTTTCCCTTCGTAACGTTTCGGTTCAACCGAGATGAGCAATTGGTCCCACCGAGTTCGCAATGCAAACTCTCGGTTTCCCTTTCGTAATGTTTCGGTCTCACCTAAATGAGCGATGGTTAGCCTATTACCAAAATCTTTCCCCCGGAGTTTGTGTAATCGGTCTCACCGAGATTACGTTATGCCCTAATCCTAATGGAATCGGTCCCACCGAGTTGACATGTCGGTCCCACTGAAAAGCCTAACATTCACATTTTGTACTGAATCGGTCTGACCGAGTTTTCTGATTCGGTCCCACCGAGTTTGGTGAATTGTGTGTAACGGTTAGATTTTGTGTGGAGGCTATATATACCCCTCCACCAACTCTTCATTAGTGGAGAGAGCCATCAGAACGTGCCTACACTTCTAGCATACATTTTCTAAGAGAGAACCACCTACTCATGTGTTGAGACCAAGATATTCCATTCCAACCATATGAATCTTGATCTCTAGCCTTCCCCAAGTTGCTTTCCACTCAAATCATCTTTCCACAAAATCCAAATCTGTGAGAGAGGGTTGAGTGTTGGGGAGACTATCATTTGAAGCACAAGAACAAGGAGTTCATCATCAACACACCATCTATTACCTTTTGGAGAGTCGTGTCTCCTAGATTGGTTAGGTGTCACTTGGGAGCCTCTGTCAAGATTGTGGAGTTGAACCAAGGAGTTTGTACGGGCAAGGAGATCGCCTACTTTGTGAAGATTTACCCTAGTGAGGCAAGTCATTCGTGGGCGATGGCCATGGTGGGATAGACAAGGTTGCTTCTTCATGGACCCTTCGTGGGTGGAGCCCTCCGTGGACTCGCGCAACCGTTACCCTTCGTGGGTTGAAGTCTCCATCAATGTGGATGTACGATAGCACCACCTATCGGAACCACGCCAAAAATCTCCGTGTCTACATTGCGTTTGCTCGCTCCAAACTCCTCCCTTTACCTTCATATGCAAATGTTTTACATTCCGCTGCTATACTCTTAGACTTGCATGTGTAGGTTGATTGCTTGACTTGTGCTAAGTTGCTAAAATCTGCCAAGACTTAAAATTGGGAAAAGGCTAGATTTTTATTTGGTCAAGTAGTCTAATCACCCTCCTCTAGACATACTTTCGATCCTACAAGTGGTATCAGAGCTTTGGTCTCCATTTGCCTTGATTTCCATAGCTTTTGGTGATCATAGCCTTGGTTTCACAACCTAGGAGAGTATGGCGTCTAGCGAGGGAAATTACCACCATAGAGGTCCTTACTTTGATGGTACTAATTTTGCTAGTTGGAAGCATAAGATGAAAATGCATATTCTTGGACATATACCCGCCATTTGGTCTATTGTGTGTATTGCCTTGCAAGGTGAATTCTTTATTGGGAGAAAACCGAACCGTGAGGCTAGCACGGAAGAGTTGAAGATGCTGCAATACAACACTCAAGCTTGCGATATCCTCTTCAATGGATTGTGCCCCGAAGAATTCAATAAAATCAGCCGTCTTGAGAATGCAAAGGAAATTTAGGAAACTTTGATTGATATGCACGAAGGTACCGACTCTGTAAAGGAATCCAAATTCGATGTGCTTCAAAGTCAACTTAACAAGTTCAAAATGAAGGATGGTGAAGGTGTCGCTGAAATGTACTCTAGGCTTGCTCTCATCACAGATGAGATTGCTGGCTTAGGAAGTCAAGAGATGACCGGTAGATTCATCATCAAGAAGATCCTAAGAGCCTTGGATGGAAAATATGATACCGTGTGCACATTGATCCAAATGATGCCCAACTACAAAGATCTCAAACCAGCGGAAGTCATTGGAAGAATTGTTGCTCATGAGATGTCACTCAAGGATAAGGAAGAGCTTCACAACAAGTCAAGTGGTGCTTACAAAGCCTCATATGATGCTCCTACATCATGAAGTGAGAAACAAGCCTTCAATGAAGAATTGAGCCTAATGGTGAAGAACTTCAACAAGTTCTACAAGAGTAGAAGCAAGGAAAGAAGTTCCAAGTTAAAGTCCTACAATGACAAAAGATCTTCAAGTCATGAACGTAATTGCTACAATTGTGGAAGACCCGGACACTACTCCAATGAGTGTATGGCTCCCTACAAAAGAAGAGAAGATTCACCAAAAAGGAGAAGTAGAAGAGAAGAATCACCACCAAGAGAGAGAAGGAGTAGAGATGACCGTTATGAATGAAGAACATCACGAAGAAGCAAGGATTCGGAAAAGAAGGACAAATCATTAAGGAGCTACACAAAACGAAGACATCAAGCTCATGTTGGTGAATGGATATCCGGATCCGACTCCGACAGTCACTCCGAGAGAAGTTATCACTCCGACTCCGAATATACTCAAGATGAAGGTGTTGCCAGTCTAGCACTTGTGTCAACCAACTCCTACGATATATTTGACTCACCAAATGAAGGAATTGGAAGATGCTTCATGGCTAAAGGTCCAAAGGTATCACACCCCGAGTATGTTGATTTCAATAGTGATGAATATGATTTGCTAGGTGATGATGATTTACTTGTAGACAACTCTAGTGATGAAAACTATGATGAACTTAATATTAATCATGCTAATCAAGATAAAACGAATGATGATGATAAGAAGGAGATTGAGCGTCTAACTAAAGAACTAAACACTCTTAAGTTAGCTCATTAAACTACCTTGGAAAATCATCGAGAGCTTTTAAAGACTCATGATAAGTTACACTTTGAAAAGCTCAACCTTAAGCAAGAGCATGGGTTCTTAAAAGCAATCAATGATGATCTTTGCAACAAAAGTTCTTCTTACATTGCCAAGCATTTATTGATGCGGAGCATCCTATGGACATCACCATGTTCACCTTCATTGCACCTCAAGCCCCAAGTGGACCTAACGTACCTAAGGTGAACCCGCTCCTCATCAAGATTTACATGAATATCTATTAAACTTGGTCGCTACCTCACCACGGAACATTGTGCATCATTAGGTACGAGGACGACCGCCACCCAGCAGCTATGGAGCATCCCGGAGGCCAAGGAGAAAGACCACCAGGCTACGAGGACGACCACCAGGCTATGTTGGACAGGAGGTCCCAGGCGACCCCGTGCGCACGGGCCCCCGAGACCCCATGTCCACGGGCTACACAGGGAGCTGGCGCTAGAGCACCTCGTGCGCGCGGGCTTGTACCATGCCCACGGGACCCCCGTGCACACGGGCCCATCAGGATGGATGGCTGTGAGCTGCTGTTGGGCCTCCTCTTCGTCCCCTCCATCCACCTACATATATATTCCATACCTAGACCATTTGTTAGGGATAGCAAAGTATAGCAAAGTATATGAGATGATTATGCGAGCTTTGCTCCTTGTACCCACTCCTCTAGGAGATCATGTCCTCCTAAGGGAGAAGATCCACTTGTGGATATCAAGACCCCCACATGTGGGAAGGATCCCCATCATAGGATCATCAAGACCTCTCTCCTCATAGGATTGGGATGAACTAGTATCTTGTATATTTCCTTTGTTGTTCTTGAATCATTGTGACCTCTTGTATGTTCTTGGATCTAGCATATGTTTGATTGGATCTAGTCAATTGAGTGTTTCCTCTTGTTTTCTCTCTTGTGTTCTTCTTGTTCTTGGGGATTCCCGCTCCAATTCGTGAAAGATCCCCACTTAAGGTTCCACCCTACAACATCTTGGTATCATGAGCAAGGTTGATCACGAAATTGGAGCCCCCCTCTTTGGTTTCTAGCCTAGTTTTGTTGTTTTTGTCCCAATTTCGAAAATTTCCCACCAAAAATAGCCCCAATTTTTTTTGTGATTTGTTGGTTTGATGAGGTTTTGTTGGATTTGATCCATGGATTTGCTTGGTTTCAAGTGGATCTAGCTTTCCTCCACCTTCCCCTACCTTCCATCCTTCGATTTTGACCTCAGATTCGAGATTTGCCACGGATCCGGAGTTGTTCATACGCTCCTTCGGGACCCCGTGCACACGGGCCATCGGGACCCCGTGCGCACGGTCCTTCCAGTGTGCTTCGGCCACTTGGTTTTCGCCCACCCCATCCTCCCATACCACCCCCATACGCCCAGCTAAACCCCAACAATGAAATCCATCCATTTGGAGCCCGGATTGCGAAGAACTCCGCCAAACAGGCATGTCCCAGGTGACCCCATGCGCACGGGACCCCGTGTCCATGGGCCCTAGACCCCGTGCGCACGGCCCCCTTGCAGCAGTCGCGTGTGCTTCACCATTTCGGCCATAACTTCCACATCCGGAGTCCGAGTTTCGCGTTCTTTAGCTCGTTGAGTAGCTATTGACATCCCCCATACATCTAGATAGGTTCCAACACCATTTGACTCCATCACAATTTTGACATTTTGGCATCTTTGCCTAGTCCCTCCACCATATCACCCGCAAAACCACCATAGCCTTCCGCAACCTAACCCTTTTTGCTCCATATGGCATTTCTGGTTGTTTGAGTGGTGACTTGAGTCTCCTAAGGTGTTTCGGCTACTTAGGGACGGTCGCTTCTTCATTAACCACCACCACCACTTCCGCATTGCCATCTTTGCTTCCACCATTTGACCTTTTCCCTATGAGATTTTGAGTTTGCGGTTTTTACCGTTGCCTAAGGTGTTTCGTCTACTTAGGGACGGGTCTACATCATCTTGGTATCTACATCAAGACCACCGCCACTCATCATCTCCGCGACATTGTCATCAACATCGACCACTTCATCATTTTGACACCCTAACCGTAAGCAAGAACGGTAACCTCTATATCATCTTGGTATCGTGGTATCCCATCATTGTACATTCTTGCCATTACATTGTTAACCCCTTAGCCCATTTTGCGTCACTTGCCTATCGAGACTAGCCATTTGAGTATTGCCGGCAACGTTACTTGTGCACATTAGTGATCCGAACCTTCCATTGCATACATACCATATCATATTGGTATCATCTTGGTATCATATCATCTCTTGTGTCACAAGATTGTTCCCGCATATACAAAATCACTATCTTGGTTTGTGCATAGTGGCCATAAAAAAGGAGAGAATAAGCTTTTAAGCAAAAGAAAAGAGAGCAAAGAGCTTGTATGCAAGTGCCATAGCATCATACCACATTGCACATAAGATTGTCATATCCGATCATCTTGGATCATCTTGAGAAGAACACCGGGACATCATACACATAGCATACTTGGGATAGAAAGCTCATACATTTTGCACCTTATAGGTTGTGCACAAGTGTCATATCCGCCTATTGAGCAATCATGCTAGCGTCTCTCTTGAGTTGTGCAACACGAGCGTTTTCCATGGATTCCACATCTTGTGCTCATTCCTTGGTTGCATGACCCCATTTATCTATCCGTGTGTGTGTTTCCATGTACCACCCATTGCTATTGGTCTACTTGTTTCACTTGCGAATTTGTGAATCTTTTCCAACATTATTGACTCTTGCTAACAATTTGCATCAAATTTTTGTGCCACTATCCTCACCGAGGTCCACCTTAAGCCTTACTTGTGTAGGTGTGAGAATTGACAAGATCCGGTACCAATTGTGCTATTTCCTTGTTACATTATTGAGTGATCATTGATCCATCTTCAACATTGGATAAGGTACATTGGTCTAGTTCTTTCCTTTCTTCCACTCACATTTTCTCGAGTCTTGTGATGGATAGGCAAGGCATTTCATCTCCGGTCTTCCACGACAACGACGGCGCGAACAACTACATCACCAAAACGCCCATCTTTGGACTACAACGAGCAATGTGAAGCTTTGAGCGACTCACCGCCGACATTCACCAACGTGAAGCACGAACAAGGGACTACATAAACACCAAGTTGGACGCACAATTGGATGACATCCGACACGTGTGGGCCAACTACAAGTCTTCTTCCTCTTCGTCA
The DNA here is from genome assembly GCF_002162155.2 of Triticum dicoccoides. NCBI lineage: Eukaryota > Viridiplantae > Streptophyta > Magnoliopsida > Poales > Poaceae > Triticum > Triticum dicoccoides. The sequence goes on along the minus strand of NC_041382.1, from coordinate 134,424,410 downwards.
TCCTCACGGCGGAGACGCTCCAGTCGCTAGGCTTCGTTACGGCCACAAGATGCAAGTACCACACGGCATCGTCAAGAAAACCTTCAGGAGTACAAGAGAAGACCACGAGACAAGCACCACCAAGACGGAGCTACGACTACGACCACCACTTCGGCATCTTCGCCAAGTGTTATCAAGTCATCTTCGCCTTTCGACGTACGTCATCTTCGCCTACCTCCAACAAGTACGCCTACTTCAACATGATCAAGGCCAAGGTGATCACCTACGAGCGAGGGTGACATTTCCATCTTCGGAAGCCCCTCAAGGGAGATGGTTGAGCATGGGATTTTCCCTTCGACCACGACGACATATGATGACTTGAGTGACTTGTGCCACCATATTGAGAGCGAGAGTGACTTCACCACTAGCCCCATATATGACGAGTTGCCACAACTCCCATGTGAGGAGAGCCACAACCCCCACCACTTGAGTGAGATGAGTGACTCCACCATATGCGAGTTTGAGTGCACCTACCTTGAGGGAGTGAGTGAACCACCACATAGAGAGAGTAAGATAGTTGATAGGTCATGTGAGGCCACTTTCAACTCTAACGACTTGACCTCTACCTCTATTGTGTCTTCTCATTTGGTGCTAGGTCCCATTTATGATGATGCGCCGATCCTCGACGACTTCGTCCTTCCTATGGACAAGATGATGGCCATGGTGGAATACGATGCACCCCCCACATGGTTCCATCATGATGAAGATGACCATGACTCGATCTTCGACACCTCACCTACACCACATGAGTGGAGCTCCATAGGTAACATAGGTGATGGTGCTTCTCTTGTCCCACTAGTGGACTATCTTGCAAATGATTGCTTACATGATGATGATCACCCTATGGATTCATCACATACTATGTCTTGTTTCGATATGCCACCCATTTATGATGAATATGATGATGAGCATGTTGAATTGCCTACTTGTGATGCTATGCTCCATAGGATACCATGTGAAAAATTCTTTTGGTCACATCATGTTTGACAATCCATTGAACTTGTCATATGCTATGAGTGAGATATCCCATATTGCATCATTTCAATCTCAACATAGTAACTATGCATGCCCCATTAAAATAAATCCTATTTGCACATATGGCATAGATGATGAGATGATGGTCATTGGCTTTTGTTTGTCTTGTGATGATATTGCCATGCTTCCTTTAAATGACTTGTGCAATTTATCTCATATGCCATGCCATGAAAATTATTGTGTTTTGCATGCTTGCATCACTTGTATACACCATATGCATTCCACGCATAACAATGCTCTAGATGTTTCCCATGATGCATTACACAACTTGACTCTCCATTATGCTATACATAACAACAAACCCATCATGATGGATGACATGTTTCTATATCATGCAACTCATTTATTTGAGCATTGGATATTTTGTGCTAACCAACACATGCACGTGCGCATCATGATGGATGATGTGTACATCTACCACGCACACACAATTTTCCCTTTGTTTTTGTTGTGTGTAGGTACTCATGTATACTCGTCAACCTCTCAATCCCAAGAGTTGATGAAACGAGCTCTTGAGAGTGCTACCTCTTGAGCACTGGGTTGGTTTTCCCCGAAGAGGAAGGGATGATGCAGCAAAGTAGCGTAAGTATTTCCCTTAGTTTTTGAGAACCAAGGTATCAATCCAGTAGGAGGCTATGCGCGAGTCCCTCGTACCTGCACAGAACAAATAAATCCTCGCAACCAACGCAAATAGGGGTTGTTAATCCCTATAAGGCCACTTACGAGAGTGAGATATGATAGATATGATAAGATAATATTTTTGGTATTTTTATGATAAAGATGCAAAGTAAAATAAAGGCAAAGTAAATAGCAAAGGAAATAACTAAGTAGTAGGAGATCAATATAATAAAGATAGACCCGGGGGCCATAGGTTTCACTAGTGGCTTCTCTCGAGAGCATAAGTATTCTACGGTGGGTGAACAAATTACTGTTGAGCAATTGACAGAATTGAGCATAGTTATGAGAATATCTAGGTATGATCATGTATATAGGCATCACGCCCGAGACAAGTAGACCGACTCTTGCCTGCATCTACTACTATTACTCCACTCATCGACCGCTATCCAGCATGCATCTAGAGTATTAAGTTAAAAATAGAGTAATGCCTTAAGCAAGATGACATGATGTAGAGGGATAGACTCATGCAATATGAATAAAACCCCATCTTGTTATCCTCGATGACAACAATACAATACGTGCCTTGCTGCCCCTACTATCTGTCACTGGGAAAGGACACCGCGAGATTGAACCCAAAGCTAAGCACTTCTCCCATTGCAAGAAAGATCAATCTAGTAGGCCAAACTAAACTGATAATTCGAAGAGACTTGCAAAGATAACCAATCATACATAAAAGAATTCAGAGAAGATTCAAATATTATTCATAGATAGACTTGATCATAAACCCACAATTCATCGGTCTCAACAAACACACCACAAAAAGAAGATTACATCGAATAGTTCTCCACAAGAGAGGGGGAGGACCTTGTATTGAGATCCAAAAAGAGAGAAGAAGCCATCTAGCTACTAACTATGGACCCGTAGGTCTGAGGTAAACTACTCACACTTCATCGGAGAGGCTATGGTGTTGATGTAGAAGCCCTCCATGATCGATGCCCCCTCCGGCGGAGCTCCGGAACAGGCCCAAGATGGGATCTCATGGATACAGAAAGTTACGACGGTGGAATTAGGGTTTTGGCTCCGTATCTGATCGTTTGGGGGTACGTGGATATATATAGGAGGAAGGAGTACGTCGGTGGAGCAACAGGGGGCCACGAGGGTGGAGGGCGTGCCTAGGGTACGCAAGCGCGCCCCCTACCTCGTGGCCTCCTGTTTCCTTTCTTGACGTAGGGTCCAAGTCTCACGGGTCTTGTTTGTTGAGAAAATCACGTTCCCGAAGGTTTCATTCCGTTTGGACTCCGTTTGATATTCCTTTTCTTCGAAACCCTAAAACAGGCAAAAAACAACAATTCTGGGCTGGGCCTCCGGTTAATAGGTTAGTCCCAAAAATAATATAAAAGTGGATAATAAAGCCCAATAATGTCCTAAACAGTAGATAATATAGCATGGAGGAATCAAAAATTATAGATACGTTGGAGATGTATGAGAGAGCAACGACGATTTGGGATCCCGTGGATTGTCCTTCCTACCATTCTCTTCGCACAACGACTACGCGCATCTCTTCTACTTGGCTCTCACAAGGCTATGGGTTATATATCACTTGTTACTTTATGTCCATTATATCTTGTTCAATTTGCATGCTATGCCTATTTACATGATTTTGCCATGCAATTGTGACCCTTGCTTGCATCTACCCATGATTGAGCCTTGTTGCTATTGCCATGTTTATCATGTGCCTCATGCTATTGTTGATTCTTGTGTTGGGAGAGTCATGATGTTCCATTGCTATTTACCTAGGACTTCTTGCCAATACAATGATGATACCCTCCTCATATCTTGCTTTCATGCTTGTGCTATGTCATGTGAATTATTCATGCCCAACATTTGCACACATGACATGATTGCAATGATCCCTTCTAGTATGTTGCATCTTCGCACTACTAGCTTGCACCACATGATTGACTTGGTTGCCTCACACATGATGAACAATTGCTCTTTCCTTTGTGTTGAGTGCCATGATATCTTCACTCCACCATATGCACATTATGCCCGGATTGTCTTGCACTTGACACATGTGTTTAGACATCTCATTATGTTTGGTGTTGTGAATGCTTCATATGCATACCATAGACCATTTGTTGAGCGCCTTATGCGTGCTTTCTATGAGTTTGAGTTAGATGCTTATTCTCTTGACACACATATTTGCATCGCTACCTCACATTTACATGCTTGTTTCCATGATGTCCTTGATTTCTCTCAATTTATGTGCTTTCATGCCATGTCACAATCCTTTGTTACACCATATGCTATGCGTGATGACAACACTTGTTGGGTGAATCACCTCTCGAATGCTTGGTTTTGCTCTAATGCCAACCACATTTGTTTTTCCAAGTGTGTAACACCCTCGATGCGGCTATATCTCCCACGTGTCGAAGCATGACTTAGAGGCATAACCGCATTGGAAGCAATGTCGCAAGTGAGGTAATCTTCACACAACCCATGTGACACATAAGGGAAAAGATACATAGTTGGCTTACAATCGCCACTTCACACAAATACATGAATAAAGCATTACATCAACCAGATACAATCAAGGTCCGACTACGGAACCCAAAATAGAAGAAAACTACCCCACATGCTACACAGATCCCCGATCGACCCCAACTGGGCTCCACTACTGCTCAACTGGGAAAACGGAACAACATAAGGACAAGATCTTCATCGAGCTCCTCCTTGAGCTTGGTTGCATCATCTGCATGGTTCAACGACACCTGCAAGCTAGTTTTTGAAGTATCTGTGAGTCACGGGGACTCAGCAATCTCGCACCCTCGCGATCAAGACTATTTAAGCTTATGGGTAAGGTAAAAAGGTATGAGGTGGAGCTGCAGCAAGCGACTAGCATATATGGTGGCTAGCCTATTCGCAAAAGAGAGCGAGAAGAGAAGGCAAAAGCACGGTCGAACAACTATGATCAAGAAGTGATCCTAGAACAACCTACGTCAAACATAACTCCAACACCGTGTTCACTTCCCGGACTCCGCCGAGAAGAGACCATCACGGTTACACACGCGGTTTTCTACAATCGGACATTAACAGATTCCCATCTGCCCATAACCGCGAGCACGGCTTTCGAAAGTTCATAACCCTGCAGGGGTGTCCCAACTTAGCCCATCACAAGCTCTCACGGTCAACGAAGGATATTCCTTCTAGCGGGAAGACCCGATCAGACTCGGAATCCCGGTTACAAGACATCCTCGACAATGGTAAAACAAGTCCAGCAAGACCACCCGCTGTGCCGACAATCCCGATAGGAGCTGCACATATCTCGTTCTCAGGGCACACCGGATAAGCTAAGCGTACGGGAGCCAACGTAACCCAAGTTTCCAAGGGACGGCCCCGCACGGTGCTCTGGGTTGGGCCAACACTTAGACAAGCACTGGCCCGGGGGTTTAAAATAAAGATGACCCTTGGTCTGGCCTAACTCAAGGGAAAAAGAGGCTAGGTGGCGAATGGTAAAACCAAGGTTGGGCCTTGCTGGAGGAGTTTTATTCAAAGCGAATTGTCAAGGGGTTCCCATTATAACCCAACCGCGTAAGGAACGCAAAATCCGGGAACATAACACCGATATGACGGAAACTAGGGCGGCAAGAGTGGAACAAAACACCAGGCATAAGGCCGAGCCTTCCACCCTTTACCAAGTATATAGATGCATTAATTAAATAAGAGATATTGTGATATCCCAACAAGTAAACATGTTCCAATAAGGAACAACATCTCCATGTTCCAACAAGGAACAAACTTCAATCTTCACCTACAACTAACAACACTATAAGAGGGGCTGAGCAAAGCGGTAACATAGCCAAACAATGGTTTGCTAGGACAAGGTGGGTTAGAGTCTTTGTTTAACAACATGGGTGGCATGATAAGCAAGTGGTAGGTATCGCAGCATAGGCATAGCAAAAGAGCGAGCATCTAGCAAGCGAAGATAGAAGTGATTTCGAGGGTATGGTCATCTTGCCTGAAATCCTGCAAGGAAGAAGAACGAGTGCATGAAGAAGAGAAACGGACATAGACGAACGGGTCCTCACAAACGCGACATTACCGGAACCAACCCGAAGAAGCAACACCGGAAAGAAGCACAATACATAGTAAACAAACCACACATGAACATGGTATGATATGTGGGATGCGGTATGCGGTGCATATGCATGATTTGGAAAGGAATGATTGAACCTGGCCTCAACTTGGAAATCCAAGAGTGCCAATGGAAATGTGAGGTGATTTCGGTTGAAATCGATATAAAGATCCCCGGAATCGGATGCACGGTTTGGAAATGGCAAGCAAAACACATTATAGGCGGTTCCCAAACAGAATGGTAAAGTTTATACTCCCCCTCCACCAACAAGCATCAATCCATGACTTGCTTGAAACAACGAGTGTCTCCAACATACATCAGGTCCCAGGGGGAGTTTTATTTGCAATTTATTTTGATTTAGTTTGCATAAAGCATGGGACTGGGCATCCTGGTGACCAGCCATTTTCTCGTGAGTGAGGAGCGGAGTCCACTCCTCTTGAGAATAACCCGCCTAACACAGAAGATAAGGACAGCCTTGGTTGATACATGAGCTATTCGAGCATAGAAAACAGAATGTTTATTTGAAGGTTTAGAGTTTGGCACATACAAATTTACTTGGAACGGCAGGTAGATACCGCATATAGGAAGGTATAGTGGACTCATCTGGAATAACTTTGGGGTTTAAGGGATTGGATGCACAAGCAGTATTCCCACTTAGTACAAGTGAAGGCTAGCAAAAGACTGGGAAGCGACCAACTAGAGAGCAACAACAGCCATGTACATGCATTAAAATTAATAAACATTGGATGCAAGCATGAGTAGGATATAATCCACCATGAACATAAATATCGTGAAGGCTATGTTGATTTGTTTCAACTACATGCGTGAACATGTGCCAAGTCAAGTCACTTAAATCATTCAAAGGAGGATACCACCCCATCATACCATATCATAATCATCTCAATAGCATGTTCGCACACAAGGTAAACCATTATAACTCATAGCTAATTAAGCATGGCACAAGCAACTACGATCTCTAATTGTCATTGCAAACATGTTTATTCATAATAAGCTGAATCAAGAACGAGTGGCTCATCATATTTACAAAGACAAAAGAGGTCGAGTTCATACCAGCTTTTCTCATCTCAGTTAGTCCATCATATATCATCATAATTGCCTTTCACTTGCACGACCGAACCGTGTGAATAATAATAAGAGTGTACATGCATTGGACTAAGCTGGAATCTGCGAGCATTCAATAAACAGGAGAAGACAAGGCAATATGGGCTCTTGGTTAAACCAACAATAATGCATATAAGAGCCACTTCAACAATTTAATTATGGTCTTCTCCTACTGACCCCCAAAGAAAAGAAAAGAAATAAAACTATTTACACGGGAAAGCTCCCAACAAGCAAAAGAAGAACGGGAAATATTTTTGGGTTTTCTTTTTAATTATTACTACTACAGCAGAAAAATAAACTACTACTAATTTTTTTGGTTTTTCTTAAGGTTTAACAAACACATAAGAAGAAAGCAGGAAAAAGAAAATAAACTAGCATGGATATTACAGTGAAAGAGTATGAGCACCGACATCTAGTAATGAGTGTGTGTGAGCATAAATGTAATCTCGGTGAGAAATACGTACTTCCCCGAGCTTAGGCTTTTGGCCTAAGTTGGTCTATTGCCATGGATAGCCTGGCGGATACCCATAGGTGTAGCCGGGGTCGTACTGCGACGAAGAATAGTTGGGATCATACTGATGTGCAGCGGTTATCGCTTGCTGAGCTGCAGCGTGGAGTCGAGCTGCCTTCGCTCTCCTCTCGTACTCTTCTGCCTCCTCTCTGGTAATAACATATCTTCTTTTTATCTGTGAATCAAAGAAGGCAGGAGCAGGGAGAGTAATACGGAAAACACGTCGTTTATTAAAAATTAAACGATATAAGAGAGGTGATTCAGGCCTCTCGACAAACTGGTGCGAAGCCATAGAGTTATAATCTAAATATGCAGGAGGCAACTCCGTATCACCCTCGCGAATGTCTATCTCAAGAAAATGAGCTAAGCGGGTTGCATAAATTCCTCCAAAGAAATCTCCATTATGTCTATTATGATGCAACCTACGAGCTACAATGGCTCCCATATGATAAGATTGGTCTCCTAACACAGCACTCCTAAGAATGCTAAGATCAGGGACGCACATGTGACATGCTTCATCCTTAGCATTTATGCATCTACCGATGAAGAGAGCAAAATAATGTACAGCAGGAAAGTGAATGCTCCCTATGGTAGCCTGCGTTATATCTCTAGATTCCCCCACAGTTATACTAGCAAGAAAGTTTCTAAATTCAGATTTAGGGGGATCCCTAACACTACCCCATGATGGAAGTTTGCAAGCAGAAGTGAAATCCTCTAAGTCCATGGTATAAGATTTGTCATAGAGATCAAACATGACTAAAGGAGAATTACGCGAAGATGAATACTCAAACCTCCTCACAGATGAACTTGTGAGATCATGATACTGGGGGCATTTGTTAGCCTCAAAATCCTCAAGACCGGCTTTGTGCAAATATTCTATGAATTCTTCTTTAATTCCCGCACGGTCCATAAAATTTTCCGACGACCATGCGCAAGGCCGTACTGGAGCGTCTCTTGGTGGATCCTCGTCAGCATCGTGCATAGCAATCCTGGGTCCTTGCTTCTTAGAAGAACCACCTTGGAACATCTTCCTAAGCATATTGTTTTTCTCTGAAAAATTCTGAAATTTTTAGTAACTTCAAACAAAAGTGAACCAACTTCAATAAAACTGATAGCAACTACTCCTACAAGTGCCTAGAGCCTATGTCAAGCATTAGAACTACTTGGAACCATATAAATTTGACATGCAAGCTCAAGAACATGGTCACCTCTGCAGCACAAATTTGCAAAGAATAAAGCACTAGAACAAAAACTAATTGGACCAATGGAGGAGTCTCATACCAAGGAACAATCTCCCCAAGCAGTTTTGCGAGAGGTGCTTTGAGCAAGGAGATCGGAAATCACAGCAAAAGTGGCTGGAACTCATGCTTGAGTTGGTTTTTCGGGTTTGTGTGAGACAGAGGAAGAAGATGGGTACTCGGATAAGTGGAGGAGGGCCACCATGGGCCCACGAGGCAGGGGGGCGCCCCAGAGGGGGGCGCGCCCACCACCCTCGTGGCCAGGTGGCAGCTCCTCCCGCGGTAATTTTTGCACAGTAAATCCTCAAATATTCCCGAAAAAATCATATTAAATTGGCATGTCATTCTGAGGACTTTTATTTTCAGGATATTTCTATATTGCACGGATAAGTCAGGAAACGGACAGAAAAATACTATTTTTACTTTATTTCTACTAATTAACAGAAAATATAGAGAGGGTACAGAAGGTTGTGCTTCTAGTTTCATCCATCTCATGCTCATCAGAAAGAATCCACTAACAAGGTTGATCAAGTCTTGTCAACAAACTCATTCTGATAATCATGAAACCGGAGAAATTTTGAATAACACTAAGTTACCTCAACGGGAATATGCACATCCCCTATAATAAGTATATCATATTTCTTTTTGACAGTAGGAAGAGGAAATTCAAAACCTCCAATTATAATCGATGGAATTTTTCCAATGGAGTTGATACTATGAACTTGAGGTTGTTTCCTCGGAAAGTGTACCGTATGCTCATTACCATTAACATGAAAAGTGACATTGCCTTCGTTGCGATCAATAACAGCCCCTGCAGTATTAAGAAAAGATCTTCCAACAATAATAGACATACTATCATCCTCGGGAATATCAAGTATAACAAAGTCCGTTAAAATAGTAACGTTTGCAACCACAACAGGCACATCCTCACACATACCGACATGTATAGCAGTTGATTTATCAGCCATTTGCAAAGCGGTAGGTGTCAGCTTATTCAAGTCAAGTCTACGATATAAAGAGAGAGGCATAACAGTAACACCGGCTCCAAGATCACATAAAGCAGTTTTAATATAATTTCTTTTAATGGAGCAAGGTATAGTAGGTACTCCGGGGTCTCCAAGTTTCTTTGGTATTCCACCCTTAAAAGTATAATTAGCAAGCATGGTGGAAATTTCAGCTTCGGGTATCTTTCTTTTATTAGTAATGATATCCTTCATATATTTAGCATAAGGATTTGTTTTGAGCACATCAGTTAATCGCATACACAAAAAGATAGGCCTAATCATTTCAGCAAAGCGCTCAAAATCCTCATCATTCTTTTTATTGGATGATTTTGGAGGAAAAGGCATGGGTTTCTGAACCCAAGGTTCCCTTTCTTTACCATGTTTCCTAGCAATAAGGTCTCTTTTATCATAACGTTGATTCTTTGATTGTGGGTTATCAAGATCAACAGCAGGTTCAATTTCTACATCATTATCATTACTAGGTTGAGCATCATCATGAACATCATCATTAATATTTTCATTAGGTTCATGTTCATTACCAGATTGTGTTTCAGCATCAGACATAGATATATCATTTGGATTATCAGGTGGTTCAGCAATAGGTTCACTAGAAGTTTGCACAGTTCTATCATTTTTCTTCTTCTTCTTTTTAGAAGAACTAGGAACATCAATATTATTTCTTTGAGAATCTTGCTCGATTCTCTTAGTGTGGCCTTCAGGATACAAAGGTTCCTGAGTCATTCTACCAGTTCTAGTGGCCACTCTAACAGCATAATCATTTTTCTTACTATTCATTTCATCAAGCACTTCTTTTTGAGCTTTAAGCACTTGTTCTACTTGCGTGGTAACCATAGAAGCATGTTTGGTAACAAGTTTAAGTTCACCTTTAATATTAGCCATATAATCACCCAAGCGTCTAATCATATAAGCATTTCCTTTTAATTGTCTACCAAAATAAGCATTGAAGTCATCTTGCTTAAACATAAAGTTATCAAACTCATCCAAGCACTGACTAGCAATTTTAGTAGGAGGAACTTCAGCTTTATCATATCTATAGAGAGAATTTACCTTTACTACCTGTGTCGGGATATCGGGATCAGGAGGTTCTTCAATAAATAAAGAATTGAGATCATATGTTTCTTCAACAGGCGGTGAATTAAGACCATGTATTTCTTCAATAGGAGGTAAATTCTTAACATCTTCAGCCTTAATACCTTTTTCTTTCATAAATTTCTTTGCCTCTTGCATATCTTCGGGACTGAGGAATAGACCACCTCTCTTCTTCGGAGTTGGTTTAGGAATAGACTCGGTAATTGGAGCAAGAGCTGGCTCAGGAGGTGCCCAATTATTTTCATTTGTCAACATATTATTCAATAGAATTTCAGCTTCACCCGGTGTTCTTTCCCTGAAAAGAGAACCAGCACAACTATCCAGGTAATCTCTGGAAGCATCGGTTAGTCCATTATAAAAGATATCAAGTATTTCAGGTTTCTTAAGAGGATGATCAGGCAAAGCATTAAGTAACTTGAGAAGCCTCCCCCAAGCTTGTGGGAGACTCTCTTCTTTAATTTGCATGAAGTTGTATATTTCCCTCAAAGCAGCTTGTTTCTTATGAGCAAGGAAATATTTAGCAGAGAAGTAATAAATCATATCCTGGGGACTACGCACACAACTAGGATCAAGAGAATTAAACCATATCTTAGCATCACCCTTTAATGAGAACGGAAATATTTTGAGTATATAAAAGTAACGCGATCTCTCATCATTAGTAAACAGGGCGGCTATATCATTTAACTTAGTAAGATGTGCCACAACAGTTTCAGATTCATAGCCATAAAACGGATCAGATTCAACCAAAGTAATTATATCAGGATCAACAGAGAATTCATAATCCTTATCAGGAACACAGATAGGTGAAGTAGCAAAAGCAGGGTCGGGTTTCATTTTATCTCTAAGTGATTCTTTGTTCCATTTAACTAATAACCTCTTGAGCTCATATCTATCTTTGCAAGCTAAAATAGCGGCAGAAGATTCCATATCAAAAAGATAGCTCTCAGGAATAACAAGCATATTTTCATCATCGTATTCAGATTCAATAATTTCTTTTTCTCTAGCCCTAGCAATTTGTTCATCAAGAAATTCACTAAGGGGCACAGTAGTATCAGGCATAGAAGCAGTTTCATCATAAGTATCATGCATAGTAGAAGTGGCATCATCAATAACATGCGACATATCGGAACGAATAGCAGAAGCAGGTTTAGGTGTCGCTAGCTTACTAATAACAGAAGGTGAATCAAGTGCAGAGCTAGATGGCAGTTCCTTACCTCCCCTCGTAGTTGAGGGATAAATGGTTTTCTTAGCATCTTTCAAGTTCTTCATAGTGTCCAGCAGATATAAATCCCAAGTGACTCAAAGAATAGAGCTATACTCCCCGGCAACGGCGGCAGAAATTGGTCTTGATAACCCACAAGTATAGGGGATCGCAACAGCTTTCGAGGGTAGAGTATTCAACCCAAATTTATTGATTCGACACAAGGGGAGCCAAAGAATATTCTCAAGTATTAGCAGCTGAGTTGTCAATTCAACCACACCTGGAAACTTAGTATCTGCAACAAAGTGTTTACTAGCAAAGTAATATGATAGTGGTTGTAGCGGCAACAAAAGTAAAGACAGCAAAAGTAATGTTTTGGTATTTTGTAGTGATTGTAACAGTAGCAACGGGAAAGTAAATGAGCGAGAACCAGTATATGGAAAACTCGTAGGCACTGGATCAGTGATGGATAATTATGCCGGATGCGGTTCATCATGTAACAATCATAACATAAGGTGACACAGAACTAGCTCCAATTCATCAATGTAATGTAGGCATGTATTCCGTATATAGTCATACGTGCTTAGGGAAAAGAACTTGCATGACATCTTTTGTCCTACCCTCCCGTGGCAGCGGGGTCCTATTGGAAACTAAAGGATATTAAGGCCTCCTTTTAATAGAGAACCGGAACAAAGCATTAGCACATAGTGAATACATGAACTCCTCAAACTATGGTCATCACCAGGAGTGGTCCCGATTATTGTTACTTCGGGGTTGCCGGATCATAACACATAGTAGGTGACTATAGACTTGCAAGATAGGATCAAGAACTCACATATATTCATGAAAACATAATAGGTTCAGATCTGAAATCATGGCACTCGGGCCCTAGTGACAAGCATTAAGCATAGCAAAGTCATGGCAACATCAATCTCAGAACATAGTGGATACTAGGGATCAAACCCTAACAAAACTAACTCGATTACATGATAAATCTCATCCAACCCATCACCGTCCAGCAAGCCTACGATGGAATTACTCACGCACGGCGGTGAGCATCATGAAATTGGTGATGGAGGATGGTTGATGATGACGACGGCGACAAATCCCCCTCTCCGGAGCCCCGAACGGACTCCAGATCAGCCCTCCCGGGAGGTTTTAGGGCTTGGCGGCGGCTCCGTATCGTAAAACACGATGATTTCTTCTCTCTAATTTTTTCTCTCCGAAAGCAAATATATAGAGTTGGAGTTGGCGTCGGAGGGCATCCAGGGGGCCCACGAGGTAGGGGGCACGCCCTAGAGGGGGGGCGCCCCCACCCTCGTGGACAGGGTGTGGGCCCCTGGTCTTCATCTTTGGCGAGGATTTTTTTAATTTTTTCTAAGATGTTCCGTGGAGTTTCAGGTCATTCCGAGAATATTTGTTTTCTGCACATAAAACAACATCATGGCAATTCTGCTAAAAACATCGTCAGTCTGGGTTAGTTCCATTCAAATCATACAAGTTAGAGTCCAAAACAAGGGCAAAAGTGTTTGGAAAAGCAGATGCGACGGAGACATATCAGTCGTCACGGAGGATTTCTCCTGATCCGCCAAGGCCGGAAGGTAACCCTTCGGCCACCCAAAGTCCGGAGTATTCGGCTCCTATGGGGAGCAACAGAAAGAGTCCGGGACTGTCCGGTGCATGACCGGACACATTGATGGGTCTTCTGGAGCAAGCGGCTATCTCAGAGGAGCATCGTACTTTAATGGGTACGGTGGTTGAAAGGATTTCATCCACCAAAAGTGGGTTGCATGAAGCTTTTATGAGCCTCCTAAAAGGCTTTGACGTATGCAAAGTAATATATATATATATATATATATATATATATATATATATATATATATATATATATATATATTGATGGCACCGCACACGCTATGTGTGCCCTATACAAATAGTAGCCCCTGAGACTCTGGTTGATGTCTAGAGGTGGCAAACAAAGGATCATAGTCCCTGGTAATGATCATGCTGCTCACATGTGCAGGCGGCTAAGGGTCCGGTGGGTGGCCGGACTGGTGAGTTTGCCGAACTGAGGCGGCAGCTTTGTAACACCCCGGATGTAACTTTCCCAATTTGTACTCCAACTCTTGCCGTTTCCGGCGTTAAGTTATTTTATTTCTCGGGTTCGGGTTTGTCTCCGTGTGTTGTTTTTCGTTGTCATGCATCTCATATCATGTCATCATGTGCATTGCATTTGCATACGTGTTCGTCTCATGCATTAGAGCATTTTCCCCGTTGTCCGTTTTGCATTCCGGCGCTTCGTTCTCCTCCGGTGGTCATTTCTAGCTTTCTTTCGTGTGTGGGGATTAAACATTTCCGGATTGGACCGAGACTTGCCAAACGGCCTTGGTTTGCTACCAGTAGACCGCCTGTCAAGTTTCGTATCATTTGGACTTCGTTTGATACTCCAACGGTTAACCGAGGGACCGAAAAGGCCTGTGTGTGTTGCAGCCCAACACCCCTCCAATTTGGCCCAAAACCCACCAAACTCTGCTCCATGTCCTAGAGCGTTCGATTACGATCGCGTGGCCGAAAACCGCACCTCATTTGGACTCTCCTAGCTCCCCCTATGCCTATATATACACCCCCCTCCAAAAATTCGCGGTGCAATCCACCCCTAACCCTAGTCTCCCCTTCCTCCGCGCGCCGGACACGTCCGCCCGGCGCCGGACACGTCCGCCACCGCCCCCTCGCCCTCTCCCGAGCCGCCACGTGGCAGCGCCACCTCCTCCCGCCGCCGGCCCATCCCGGCCCGAAGCCGGCCCTCCGCCGCCTCCTGCGGGCCAGAGAACGCCGC